>NC_045435.1:9227026-9237996 GCF_002776525.5 Piliocolobus tephrosceles | reverse complement strand
GATCACCCAGAGCTGAAGACTCTGCTGTTTGTGGTGTTCTTTGCCATCTATCTGATCACCATGGTGGGGAATATTGGTATGGTGGCACTGATATTTACACACCGTCGACTTCACACACCAATGTACATCTTTCTGGGAAACCTGGCTCTTGTGGATTCTTGCTGTGCCTGTGCCATTACCCCCAAAATGTTACAGAACTTCTTTTCTGAGGACAAAAGGATTTCCCTCTATGAATGTACAGTACAGTTTTATTTTCTCTGCACTGTGGAAACTGCAGACTGCTTTCTTCTGGCAGCAATGGCCTATGACCCCTATGTGGCTATATGCAGCCCACTGCAGTACCACATCATGATGTCCAAGAAACTCTGCATTCAGATGACCACAGGGGCCTTCATAGCTGGAAACCTGCATTCCATGATTCATGTAGGGCTTATATTTAGGTTAGTTTTCTGTGGATCGAATCACATCAACCACTTTTACTGTGACATTCTTCCCTTGTATAGACTCTCCTGTGTTGACCCTTTCATCAATGAACTGGTTCTATTCATCTTCTCAGGTTCAATTCAAGTCTTTACCATAGGTAGTGTCTTAATATCTTATCTCTATATTCTTCTTACTATTTTCAGAATGAAATCCAAAGAGGGAAGGGCCAAAGCCTTTTCTACCTGTGCATCCCACTTTTCATCGGTTTCATTATTCTATGGATCTATTTTTTTCATATACATTAGACCGAATTTGCTTAAAGAAGGAGGTAATGATATACCAGCTGCAATTTTATTTACAATAGTAGTTCCCTTACTAAATCCTTTCATTTATAGTCTGAGAAACAAGGAAGTAATAAGTGTCTTAAGAAAAATTCTGCTGAAAATAAAATCTCAAGAAAGTGTGAACAAATGACACCTATCCTAGCTTTAATGGTTTAACGCTCAAAAACCTTCTAAATAAAATTACACAGAGGAAGTGTACTAATTGTATATGAAATATTAAAACATGTCAAAATGCAATCAAATTAAGCAGAAATATGTGACAGAGAAAATTTATGGAAAGGAGTGAATTGTGCTAAATTTTTACTCAGAATTTAAAAGCACATCCAGACATTGAATTCATTCAAGCAGCAATGTAGAATGCCACCATGCCTATAGACTGTGTTAGTAACAATTATGATTAACACCCAAAACAACAGCAAAACTACAGGTTACAAATATAAAAGGCTATTCCATTTACAAAGTGGGCTTTGATAACTAGCCCTTTCTAATAGCTTACAACATGAGCATTGCAGTTAAGTGTTTAAGATCATGTGAACAGTCAACCAATGAAATTACTTACATCCATGAGCAACAAAAATGGCAAGTGGATTTTGAGAAAGAAAATGTAATCGTGTGTGGGGGACATTATTGTAGTTAGAATGGGGTAGTCAGGAAATGATTGTGCCCAATAAAAGTGAATGTTGTATTTCCAAATTGAAGTTGTTGTTAAATGATTTAAACATTTAAATAATTAAAATCAGAATGTCAAATTTCAAGATAGGTTACATTAAGTTTTATTTACTCCAAAATCTGCATGCATAAAGATACCATATCATAAAGTTCTAAACAAACTGTTCAAGCTTCATATAGATCTGAAGAGCCTTCATTGTCAGTGAGTTAGGCTAAACTTCTCTGTGCCCCTTCCTGAGAGGTGAGAAAGGGGTTAAACAATGGAGACACAACCTTTTGGTATATTATATGTAGACATGTCAAAAAGTATGATTGTTGAACTGTAGGCAGGGCTTATCTCAAATACTTTCTTTTATTCCTTCACCACTGCAAAACTTAAAGTTGTTTAATATGGATAGAACCTAATAAACTTATGTGACATCATAAAGAAATACTTTCCAATTATTCACTCTACATATGTTTCTTGAGATTCTGTTATGTGCGAGCACTGTTCTAGATGCTAAGACATATTAATGACCAAGACACCACTCTTTTCATCTTCTTAAGTAAGGGAACATTGCCATTATTTTAATTACTAACTTCTGGAACAAGGAGGACCCATAACAGGTAACAGAAAAATTCTCCCTTCCGCCTCCTCTCTTGATGCTCTGTGGTCACATCTAAATTTTCAGAAGGCAATTGTCAGGTTGCACTGGGTCTCAAGCTAGCCAGCCACCAGAGGCAGGCATCACATGGAAAATCAGCATGCTGAGTCTATATAGAAAAAGGAGCAGAAAACAGATATATTTTCTAGATATAATTCCCTAAACCATGAATGCAAAACTATAAAAATATAGCGTATATTTGTAGCCTCGAAGAAAACCTATCCTAGTTCATTCCAGTTATACTCAGACATTTCAGTATTTCCTTGCCTGTTTCAAATTTAAACCCCATCAATTGAGTTTTTGCTTAATTCACTTCCATCAGCATCACCAAATGGATTTGAATACTTACTATGTGTCCATCCTGTGCTAAGCTGTATATACACATTATTACCTCATTTAACCCTCATAAATCCTGTGAGAGAACTACAATTATTATCCCATGTGACAGGTGAGAATATGAAGGGCAGTATGGTTGAGTCACTTGTTCAATGACCTGAACCCCAGGCTGCCTAACTACAAAAACTACATTCTCAATTATTACATAAGAAATCACAAAAGGTCACCCAGATATTGCACAGAATTATGTATCCCACGCAATGCAGAACAGCATAGTGTTCTTTGGAAAATTAATTTTAAGAGATTTAAAAATCAGGAGAATATTTATTAAAAATTTTTATAAAAGCAAAATTTGACTTTTCTTGAAAAACTGGTAACAATTCTTATGTCACCTCCCTGGCCCCTCTGAACATTTAAATTTATAACTTTGCATTAAAAACTACTGCCTCTCATCATACTTCATTATTTCAGTGCTTACTTACAGTAAAAATATTTATCAAGTTGTACTTGTGAATTATAAAATATGCTGATTTGAACAATTTCGCAATGTTTCAGCTTACCTTTTGTAGTGAAAACATTTTAAAAAAAGAAATGACCAAAAAGTTCCAGAAGGGATAATTTATTAATTCGTTTGCAGTCACATGTAGTGGGTTAAGAAAAAGCAAAAATAACAATAAATAAATAAGCTAAATACAGAATGTATCGGGCACCTAATACAACGGTGGTGTGTTTTTGGGGTGTGTATTTCTGCTAGATGCCTTTTCACTATGCATTACGTATGCAATGTAGGATTCAACTAGTACCAGGAGGAAAGATGGGAAATTTTGACCTGTTTGTTATACACCAGAGGAGAAAAATTGGGAAGAAATACTCAACCTACAAGAAATATAAATAGATTTAACCAGAAAAATCTTTACATTTTAAATGTCTGCATTGACTTCTTCCCTGGTTTCTTGAGTCCAACTAGGTCAATTTTATAGTAAGAGGCCCCGACTTTCATCTTCTCAGAGATTGCATCTGTTGGTTACATCGTCCATGAGTGGAAAATTTACAGTTCAAAGAAAAAATAATGGTTTGGAGATCATATCACTGGGGAAGAAATGAAGATGAAAAGAGGGATGCAGTTCATTTTAAGTTCTGAGGGTGGAAGTAGATTTCAGGGCGATTTCAGGGAAGTAGATTTGTCTTTTCCTCCGGGGAATAATCAGATTTCTTCCCAAATCCCTACAACCTCTTTCCTCTTCTCCTACTTGGGCTTCCCTGTTTGCACGCATGCGTGTGCAGGAATGGCTGTGTGCTTGGACTCATCTCCAGCTGGAAGCATGCTCTCCTTTGTTACTGTTGGAGAAATTCAACAGTACAAAAATACAATTGATGACTTGATGAAAGCGCTGCACCTTCAAGCCACAGATGCAGCCTTTTTGTCAAGTAATCAATTGCATTTTTGTACTGAGGTTAACAAAAAAAGAGATAAAATATTAATTGTTCCTTTAAACTTTAAGAAAACTTTAAAAGAAAAAAATAAGCCAAATACATTATTTTAAGAAAGAAAATCTTATACAGTAAACAGTTAACTGTTGAGCTGTACATTCTTTATAAAAAAATTATTCAGTTTTACTGAGCAGGAGATATAGGTATGAACTTGATAGAAATATGGTAGAACAATAATCAATACAATTCATTTTAAGTAAATACATTTTACTAAATATGGTTATTGACCAACCCTTTTATTAACTATAAACTTGCTATTTTATTTGGTTTGAATTAGTTTCATCTCTGCATTATAATTTTATGTTTTGTTTATGTTGATGAATCAACATCAATCCCAGGGAACAGAGAGAACAGATACTAGTTAGTCCTGTTTAAGGTGTTAACAATAAACGTAGCTCCATTTTCATAAAGGAAAGAAAGCCAAATACTAATGTGGGACAGCATGTATTATAAAATCAGTGTGATAACTTTGGAGAAATGAGTCATATACCGATATGACTTATAAGTCTATTTTGCTTGACGCTCCCTTTAGAATATCAGGATAAAATAATACTTATGAAATGAAGCAAAACTGACTGAGATAAAAGTCAAAATTTCTACTGGGAGAACTTACTTAAGATTGTTTTAAACTTACTGGAGATTGTTTTAAACATGACTTTATACAGAGATATGTATCTATGTGGAACTAGTTCTTCATAAAACCAGAGAATTAACGTGAGAAAAGTAAACAACAGCCTTTTGGCTACGATGCCCTGATGGGCATGTTAGGACATTCTAACCTGAATGCAGGTGTTGGAGCTTACTGGTATACCATTTAAGATGGGCAGTCAGGGGTTGGGAGGAGACATGTTTTGAATGTTTGCAATCAATCTGAACATAGACTAAATGAGTTACTCTAGGTTACCACAAGTGTGGATAACAGGGCAGGGAAAATTTATTTACTCATGCCTGGAAGGCAAATATGTATAGACTAACCCGATGTGTAGGTCAAGTAATGTAATATGAGGGGCACCTAAACTATTCTAGTCAAAATACTTCTCCAACTCTATAGCAAGTACATATTCCACTATTAGAATACTAAATTGAGGCAAACATGATGGATAGATTTTATCTTTCCTGCCAAATGAGTAAGAGGACGATTGATTGGACTCAGAAATGAAATGTGTTATACTTCTATATTTTAAAAAAATTATTTATTTTTAAAACAAATGTGGTGGCACATATTCCATGTTATTTGTGAGGGGAGGGGTGCAGTCTGTATCTCAGGATCTATTAAATGCATGACACTAGCTGAAGTGTTCAAATACTATATTAAGAAAGAAAGGCAAGCAGGTAAGAAGTATGAAAGATGGGACCCGGAGCAAGATGGCTGAATAGAAACAGCTCCAGTCTCCAGCTCCCAGCATGAGAGTCACAGAAGACAGGTGATTTCTGCATTTTCAACTGAGGTACCAGGTTCATCTCATTGGGGAGTGCCAGACAATTGGTGCTGATCAGCTGGTGCAGCCCGACCAGCGAGAGCTGAAGCAGGGCCTGGCATTGCCTCACCTGGGAAGTGCAAGGGGGAAGGGAATCCCTTTTCCTAGCCAGGGGAACTGAGACACACAACACCTGGAAAATTGGGTAACTCCCACCTTAACACTGCGCTTTACCAAGGGTCTTAGCAAACGGCACACTAGGAGATTATATCCCACACCTGGCCGGGAGGGTCCCACACCCACTGAGCCTCCCTCATTGCTAGCACAGCAGTCTGCCATCTAACTGCAAGGCAGCAGTGAGCCTGGGGGAGGCGCGCCTGCCATTGCTGAGGCTTAAGTAGGTAAACAAAGCCCCCAGGAAGCTCGAACTGGGTGAAGCCCACAGCAGCTCAAGGAGGCCTGCCTGTCTCTCTATACTCCACCTCTGGGGACAGGGCACAGCTAAACAAAAAGCAGCAGAAACCTCTGCAGATGCAAATGACCCTGTCTGACAGCTTTGAAGAGAGCAGTGGATATCCCAACATGGAGGTTGAGATCTGAGAACGGACAGACTGCCTGCTCAAGTGGGTCCCTGACCCCTGAGTAGCCTAACTGGGAGACATCCCCCACTAGGGGCAGTCTGACACCCCACACCTCACACGAAGCTTCCAGCGCAAGAATCAGACAAGAACACTTGCTGTTCAGCAATATTCTATCTTCTGAAGCCTCCGCTGCTGATACCCAGGCAAACAGGGTCTGGAGTGGACCTCAAGCAATCTCCAACAGACCTACAGCTGAGGGTCCTGACTGTTAGAAGGAAAACTAACAAACAGAAAGGACACCCACACCAAAACCCCATCAGTACATCACCATCATCAAAGACCAAAGGCAGATAAAACCACAAAGATGGGGAAAAAGCAGGGCAGAAAAGCTGGAAATTCAAAAAATAAGAGTGCATCTCCGCCTCCAAAGGAACACAGCTCATCGCCAGCAACAGATCAAAGCTGGATGGAGAATGACTTTGACTAGTTGAGAGAAGAAGGCTTCAGTCCATCTAACTTCTCAGAGCTAAAGGAGGAATTATGTACCCAGCGCAAAGAAACTAAAAATCTTGAAAAAAGAATGGAAGAATGGATAACTAGAATAATCAATGCAGAGAAGGCCATAAACGAACTGACAGAGATGAAAACCATGGCACGAGAAATACATGACAAATGCACAAGCTTCAGTAACCAACTCGATCAACTGGAAGAAAGAGTATCAGCGATTGAGGATCAAATGAATGAAATGAAGTGAGAAGAGAAGTCTAAAGAAAAAAGAGGAAAAAGAAATGAACAAAGCCTTCAAGAAGTATGGGATTATGTGAAAAGACCAAATCTACGTCTGATTGGGGTGCCTGAAAGTGAGGCGGAAAATGGAACCAAGTTGGAAAACACTCTTCAGGATATCATCCAGGAGAACTTCCCCAACCTAGTAAGGCAGGCCAACATTCAAATTCAGGAAATACAGAGAACGCCACAAAGATCCTCCCCAAGAGGAGCAACTCCAAGACACATAATTGTCAGATTCACCAAAGTTGAAATGAAGGAAAAAATGTTAAGGGCAGCCAGAGAGAAAGGTCAGGTTACCCACAAAGGGAAGCCCATCAGACTAACAGCAGATCTCTCAGCAGAAACTCTACAAGCCAGAAGAGAGTGGGGGCCAATATTCAACATTCTTAAAGAAAAGAATTTTCAACCCAGAATTTCATATCCAGCCAAACTAAGTTTCATAAGTGAAGGAGAAATAAAATCCTTTACAGACAAGCAAATGCTTAGAGATTTTGTCACTACCAGGCCTGCCCTACAAGAGACCCTGAAGGAAGCACTAAATATGGAAAGGAACAACCAGTACCAGCCATTGCAAAAACATGCCAAAATGTAAAGACCACTGATGCTAGGAAGAAACTGCATCAACTAACGAGCAAAATAACCAACTAATATCACAATGACAGGATCAAGTTCACACATAACAATATTAACCTTAAATGTAAATGGACTAAATGGTCCAATTAAAAGACACAGACTGGCAAATTGAATGGAGTCAAGACTCATCAGTTTGCTGTATTCAGGAGACCCATCTCACATGCAGAGACACACATAGGCTCGAAATAAAGGAATGGAGGAAGTTCTACCAAGCAAATGGAAAACAAAAAAAGCAGGGTTTGCAATCCTAGTCTCTGATAAAACAGACTTTAAACCATCAACGATCAAAAGAGACAAAGAAGGCCATTGCATAATGGTAAAGGGATCAATTCAACAAGAAGAGCTAACTATCCTAAATATATATGCACCCAATACAGGAGCACCCAGATTCATAAAGCAAGTCCTTAGAGACTTACAAAGAGACTTAGACTCCCATACAATAATAATGGGAGACTTTAACACCCCACTGTCAACATTAGACAGAACAATGAGACAGAAAGTTAACAAGGATATCCAGGAATTGAACTCAACTCTGCACCAAGCAGACCTAATAGACATCTACAGAACTCTCCACCCCAAATCAACAGAATATACATTCTTCTCAGCACCACATCGCACTTATTCCAAAATTGACCACATAATTGGAAGTAAAGCACTCCTCAGCAAATGTACAAGAACAGAAATTACAACAAACTGTCTCTCAGACCACAGTGCAATCAAACTAGAACTCAGGACTAAGAAACTCAATCAAAACTGCTCAACTACATGGAAACTGAACAACCTGCTCCTGAATGACTACTTGGTACATAATCAAATGAAGGCAGAAATAAAGATGTTCTTTGAAACTATCGAGAACAAAGATACAACATACCAGACTCTCTGGGACACATTTAAAGCAGTGTGTAGAGGGAAATTTATAGCACTAAATGCCCACAAGAGAAAGCTGGAAAGATCTAAAATTGACACCCTAACATCACAGTTAAAAGAACTAGAGAAGCAAGAGCAAACACATTCAAAAGCTAGCAGAAGGCAAGAAATAACTAAGATCAGAGCAGAACTGAAGGAGACAGAGACACACAAAACCCTCCAAAAAATCAATGAATCCAGGAGTTGGTTTTTTGAAAAGATCAACAAAATTGATAGACTGCTAGCAAGACTAATAAAGAAGAAAAGAGAGAAGAATCAAACAGACACAACAAAAAATGAGAAAGGGGATATCACCACTGACCCCACAGAAATACAAACTACTATCAGAGAATACTATAAACGCCTCTATGCAAATAAATTAGAAAACCTAGAAGAAATGGATAATTTCCTGGACACTTACACTCTCCCAAGACTAAACCAGGAAGAAGTTGAATCCCTGAATAGACCAATAGCAGGCTCTGAAATTGAGGCAATAATTAATAGCCTACCCACCAAAAAAAGTCCAGGACCAGATGGATTCACAGCTGAATTCTACCAGAGGTACAAGGAGGAGCTGGTACCATTCCTTCTGAAACTATTCCAATCAATAGAAAAAGAGGGAATCCTCCCCTAACTCATTTTATGAGGCCAACATCATCCTGATACCAAAGCCTGGCAGAGATACAACAAAAAAATAGAATTTTAGACCAATATCCCTGATGAACATTGATGCAAAAATCCTCAATAAAATACTGGCAAACCAAATCCAGCAGCACATCAAAAAGTTTATCCACCATGATCAAGTGGGCTTCATCCCTGGGATGCAAGGTTAGTTCAACATACACAAATCAATAAACATAATCCAGCATATAAACAGAACCAAAGACAAAAACCACATGATTATCTCAATAGACGCAGAAAAGACCTTTGACAAAATTCAGCAGCCCTTCATGCGAAAAACTCTCAATAAATTTGGTATTGATGGAAGGTATCTCAAAATAATAAGAACTATTTATGAGAAACCCACAGCCAAAATCATACTGAATGGGCAAAAACTGGAAGCATTCCCTTTGAAAACTGGCACAAGACAGGGATGCCCTCTCTCACCACTCCTATTCAACATAGTGTTGGAAGATCTGGCTAGGGCAATCAGGCAAGAGAAAGAAATCAAGGGTATTCAGTTAGGAAAAGAAGAAGTCAAATTGTCCCTGTTTGCAGATGACACGATTGTATATTTAGAAAACCCCATCATCTCAGCCCAAAATCTCCTTAAGCTGATAAGCAACTTCAGCAAAGTCTCAGGATACAAAATTAATGTGCAAAAATTACAAGCATTCTTACACACCAGTAACAGACAGAGAGTCAAATCATGAATGAACTCCCATTCACAATAGCTTCAAAGAGAATAAAATACCTAGGAATCCAACTTACAAGGAATGTAAAGGACGTCTTCAAGGAGAACTACAAACCACTGCTCAACGAAATAAAAGAGGACACACACAAATGGAAGAACATTCCATGCTCATGGATAGGAAGAATAAATATCATGAAAATGGCCATACTGCCCAAGGTAATTTATAGATTCAATGCTATCCCCATCAAGCTACCAATGACTTTCTTCACAGAATTGGGAAAAAATTGCTTTAAAGTTCATATGGAACCAAAAAAGAGCCTGCATTGCCAAGACAATCCTAAGTCAAAAGAACAAAGCTGGAGGCATCACGCTACCTGACTTCAAACTATCCTACAAGGCTACAGTAACCGAAACAGCATGGTACTGGTACCAAAACAGAGATATAGACCAATGGAACAGAACAGAGTCCTCAGGAATAATACCACACATCTACAGCCATCTGATCTTTGACAAACCTGACAAAAACAAGAAATGGGGAAAGGATTCCCTATTTAATAAATGGTGCTGGGAAAATTGGCTAGCCATAAGTAGAAAGCTGAAACTGGATCCTTTCCTTACTCCTTATACGAAAATTAATTCAAGATGGATTAGAGACTTAAATGTTAGACCTAATATCATAAAAACCCTAGAAGAAAACCTAGGTAATACCATTCAGGACATAGGCATGGACAAGGAATTCATGTCTAAAACACCAAAAGCAACGGCAACAAAAGCCAAAATTGACAAATGGGATCTAATTAAACTAAAGAGCTGCACAGCAAAAGAAACTACCATCAGAGTGAACAGGCAACCTACAGAATGGGAGAAAATTTTTGCAATCTACTCGTCTGACAAAGGGCTGATATCCAGAATCTACAAAGAACTCAATCAAATTTACAAGAAAAAAAAAACAACCCTATCAAAAAGTGGGCAAAGGATATGAACAGACATTTCAAAAGAAGACATGTATACAGCCAACAGACCCATGAAAAAATGCTCATCATCACTGGCCATCAGAGAAATGCAAATCAAAACCACAATGAGATACCATCTCACACCAGTTAGAATGGCGATCATTAAAAAGTCAGGAAACAACAGGTGTTGGAGAGGATGTGGAGAAACAAACATTTTACACTGTTGGTGGGATTGTAAACTAGTTCAATCATTGTGGAAAACAATATGAAGATTCCTCAAGGATCTAGAACTAGGTATACCATATGACCCAGCCATCCCATTACTGGGGATATACCCAAAGGATTATAAATCATGCTGCTATAGAGACACATGCACACGTATGTTTATTGCAGCACTTTTCACAATAGCAAAGACTTGGAATCAACCCA
>NC_045435.1:9111432-9226626 GCF_002776525.5 Piliocolobus tephrosceles | reverse complement strand
TGAAAAAAAAAAAGGAAGCATGAAAGACAAGAAGCAAAAAAGTAGGACTAAGGTCTTGAAAGTTCAAGTGTCAAAATGGCAAAAACTTTGGGAGTTGTGACTCATTGTCTCAGTAGCACACATCAATTAATCTATATTGCTTGCTCTTCAACAAGAAACAGCCCAGATAAATGAGGCACATATCAAGGAAGTCATTAATTCTCAGAGATCAAGACAAGATAATGTCCCAAACTGAGGTTCCTGGAAGACTGGGGGCAGCTGGGTTCACAGGAAGAGGCAGTTCTAAAAGTGGGTGGGAGGAGGACCCTCATACAAGTTCTATTCTTAGTTTTATGTCAACTGAACTAGGAGTGTGACTCTCCAAAAACCCCATTACCTGAGCACTCTCAGTCTCATACTGTCACACACACACACACAAAGTAAGACTGAAATGTATCATGGTGAGAATTCTTGCAGAGAGGCATGCAATGAGCACCAAAGGGATGAAATCTGGTATAATTTCCTCAGCAATCTGATGGCTGTTCTCCTTTGCTGCTGCTCTTCCTTGCCTCCTCATCCCCTCCTGTAAAGCATGTCTTCTTTCATCCCAGCAAAGTATGTATTGAATTAGTTCCTCTTAACATGGTGTATTAGTCCGTTTTCACTCTGCTGATAAAGACATAGGCGAGACTGGGCAATTTACAAAAGAAAGACCTTTAATGGACTTAACAGTACCACATGACTGGGGAGGCCTCACAATCATGGCGGAAGGTGAAAGGCACTTCTTATATGGCGATGGCAGCAGCCAGAGAGAGTTTGTGCAGGGAAACTCCCATTTTTAAAACCATCAGATTTGGTGAGACTCATTCACTATCACGAGAACAGTGCAGGAAAGACCTGCCCCCATGATTCTATCACCTGCCATGGGGTTCCTCCCACAACACGTGGGAATTGTGGGAGTTACAATTCAAGACGAGAATTGAGTGGGGACACAGCCAAATCATATCGCTTGGGTAATGATAAAGGGCTACACACACAGTAAAAAGAATTACATAGGCACAATCCCTGCTCATAGAAATGTATCTAATGCAGGCTATTAAAAAACAAAATAAAATGGTGTAGGATATTTATAGCACATTTAATATAATTGACCAATAGTAAACCTAGTAGAACCTTATCCTTCACAATACTTCCCTTCTCAATTTTTTCTTCTATTTAACTTCATATTTAAATACATCACCCTTATTTAAAGCGAAATTACTATTTTTGAGATAGAAAGATTGATTACTCTCCTTGAGAAAATATACACCAACAAAGTAACTTATTTGTTTAAGGACTGATAGAAAACAATGAAGCTCAAAATGTAATAATTATGAGTATGACTATGTACTTTTACATTTGAAATATGTGTATTATGGATAACCAAATAATTAGTTTATAGACAACGAAATGCCAGTGGCATAATCTAAATATATTTATTTATTCATCCATCATTCAATAAATACTGAGCATTTTTAAAATACACCACACACTATGAGTAAAGTCAGTCAAGATTTCTTCTGTCATGGGTCTTATAGAAGTCTTGGGAGGAAGATGTTAAACTAAAATCATTAATAAATGTTTAAGATTTATGTGCAATTTCTCCTGACATCTCAATTTAGTTTTATCAGAAGCTCCACATTCCAAATTAAGACACCAACTCCTGTGCAGGATTTTCAGAGAGTGGTTTAAAACCCTGTCTTGTGATCTTTGATTCATTATCCCCCTCAACTATCTATGAGTCTTGGGAATTAATCAGAATTTGGAGAATTCAGACACAGACATTCTCTAGAAAGACTTGCGGGCTTTCCAGTGGGTAGTCTAGTCCCACCCACTGCAATGAGGAAGCTTGTCCCCACTCACTCTACTTACCCAATTGAGAGGGTCTTTACTCAGAGAGTTTGATAAATGTCCCCTGGAGTTTTGGAAACCCATAGAAGAACATATGACTCCCCTTTGAGGGGGTCCAAAGGTGAAAGGGCTTGATTAGACAGCCCTGAAATAGTGAGACCCCAAGGTGAGTTGAGAGAGACCAGCACTCCCACTGTCCAGATATCCATTAATCCTTCATGATTCCTGTGGGTTAAAAGTCTTCCTAAGAGAAGGAGCTGGCCTGGGGCCCTAATGAAAGAGAACTTCTCTTTTTAAAAAAGTTTTTAGAGACAAGATCTCACTCTGTCACCCAGGCTAAGATCATAGCTCACTGCAGCCTCAAATTTTGGGCTCAAGCGATCCTCCTGCCTCAGCCTCCCCAGTAGCAGGGCAACAGGCATGTGCCACCATGCCTATTTTTTTAATTTTTTGTAGAGACAAAGTCTTGCCATGTTGCTCAGGCTGGTCTTAAACTTCTGGCCTCAAGTGATCCTCCTGCCTCAGCCTCCCAAAATGCTGGGATTACAGGCGTAAGCCATTGTGCCCAGATCCAAAGAGAATTCTTCAGTGTGGTCCCAACAGAGGGGAACCAGCCTGCCAGGAATAGGATTGAGGGGCAGCCCGCTGAAGGACAGATATTGATTTTACATGTTAGCAAAGCTGCAGTCTGAAGATCTGCATAAAGTCCCTGAGAAACTCACAGAATGGCTCTAAAAAGAGAAAGAGCCGGCATTATGCATGGGCTCTCCATGGCTCCAGGTTCAGATGACAACAGTACCAGCCACAATGGAAATATACTTTGCCCTAATCTACTCTTCCACTGGTTTGACCATAGAGAGATCAGAAACAGTCAGTGACTGAAGACAGAGAGAAGAGGCTGAGAAAGCCTCCTCCCCTACTGTGAGCCTCCCAACGACAGGCAAACCGAAGCTAAGGGAGAGAAGAGTTTTAACATTGAATAGTGAGTTTTTACACCTCCCTAATTGAACTAGAGTGTGATTATTAGACTGACTTTTTAGTGTTTCTCTACCTTACTTCATTAATTTTTTGTAGAGACAAAGGCCAGGCTGGTCTTAAACTCCTGGCCTCAGCCATTCTTTCATCTCAGCCTCCCAAAGAACTGGAATTATAGGCATGAACCACCATGCCTGGCTAATTAATTATTAAATGACTAAAAACCCTACCTTAGATTTTATGGCAGTATAAAAAAAATGGATCTACAGAGTCTCAAAGGAGCAGTAGCAAGTGGAATCACTCTTATATTTGGACTTAACTGTCCACTGCAGTCAATAAACTACCACATTCAAGAACTTCACAGTGCGATGAAATGTAAGAGAACTAACCCAAAATAGATAATTAGGGAAACTTGACTGAAGTAGCAAATATTAAGTTTTGATCTGAAAAATAAGAGTTACCTGGGTAAAAGGAGTGGGACGCAGGACCGTAAAGGTCAGAAAAAGCTATTCAGAAAAATGGGGGAAAAAAACCATGAGAAAGCCTGTGGTAGGAAATGGCATTGTTGCAGATACTGTGGCTGCATAACAAATGACCCCAAAACATAACAGCGTAAAACAACAATTCATTTCATTTCTATCAGTTCTATAGGTTGATTGGGCTCATCTAGTTGGTTCTTTATTAGAGTCTCACAAGGATGTAGTAAGATAATAGCTGTAGCTGAAGTCCTCTGAAGGCTCGTTAAGGCTGGACATCCAGGATGGCTCCCGCACATGGCTGGAAATGCTGTTGGCTATCAGCTGGGAGCTTAGCTTGGGATTTCAGCTGGAGCATCTACACAGGACCCCTCCACGTGGCCTGGACTTCACAGCATGGTATCTGGGTTTGGAGCAGGAGTGTTCTAAGACTGAGTGTTCCAGAACTGGTTTAAGGACCCATGATCTTTATGACCTCATGAGAAGAGTGTCATTTCAGGAACATTCTATTGGTCAAAACCATCACAAGCCAGCCTACATTCAAGGGGATGGGAATCTTAATGCAAGACTGATCAAAGGATTTTAAGGCCATGTTTTTAAACTACCATAGTCATGGCCCAATGGAAAAACTAAAAATTCAGTGTGTCTGAAGTATAGAAATTGCCAATGAGTTTTAAGGCCATTTAAAGAGCTTGGAAGCTATCCTTAGAGTCATGGGATGAAATTTAAAGATTACTGAGAAATGAGTAATTATCAAGGATAATGTAGAAGATCGTTAACATTATTCACGGAGCCAAGAATCTGAGTAATTTCCTGTGGAAAAAAATAAATTATTGCTTGTTAAGAATCTACTTTTAATCAAGATAAGCACCACCATAGTAATCAAGACAGATTGCATAATATTCGGCAGATTTGGGGGTAACCAGGACAGATTAGAAATGTATGGTAAAGTTTCCTCTTGATGAAAAGTTATCTTTTGATGAATGTGTATTTGAAATAAGAGCCATCTTCATTTTGAGATTTGTTAAAGTATTTATGTTCCCCTCCACTCATCTCTTAAACTTGTAACTAACAATACTCTGATTTCATTGTAGCATTTTACTTCATAGTTTAAATACAGATTAGGATACATTTATTTCATCAAACTTTGCCAACAGTGGTCAGCTTTGACTTTTTATCTTCTAACTATGTCATCAAAAATCTTTAAACATTTTCTAGTATAAGCACTTTATATAAAGTGAACAAAAATCACAAAAGCATATGTGATTGGGTAAAATTGTGAATGTGATATCACAATAGACAAACAACCAAACTCTCTTCTTCTTCCAGCTCCAGGGCAAGAAGTAGGGGAGATGTAAATCTCAAAATTACCTTGAAGGACCCATTGCATAGCCTAGTCTCTTCAAGGTGTTTAATTTGAGCTCTTGTCTATCAATTCTAATTCTTCCCTAGTTAATCTAGTTTCATGTATATATTTTACAATGCAGCTTTCTGATAATGTCAAGGATTATAACTCAGAAGCCGCTCTCTCATTTATTGAGGGACTATTCTTTGCAAGGCAATGTGGAAGATGTTGGAGGGATACAAAGATTAAATAGGCAATAAGTTCCAGTAGGAAGGTTGATATGCACAACAAGCACTGTTATACAAAAAGTAGAAAGTGGCAAAAGCAGCAAGAAGGGGGTTACTCAGAATGCTACAGGGATTCAGAAGACCAAGACATTTGAGACGAGTCTTCAGTTATTTCAGTTGGTAAAGAAGTGATCATGATTTTTGCAACTGGAACTGCAGTGAAGTGGTATAGATCAAGATTTGAGTATGTGGAGAATAGCATTCCATAAATAAAGACAGTATAAGATGAATCACAGATATAAGAAAGTCCAAACTGGGTATAAGTAACAATCACTGTGACTAAAGTATAAGGAAAGGAATCAGAGAAAAAGATCCAAAGATGCAAGCTAGATAATGTTACAGCTTTGATGTTAGACAAAATCTAGCCTTTATTCTAGATTGTTTTTCTAAGCAGGAGAGAGTTATTAAAGGTTTTGGGGTAAAAGGTTGATGGGATAACATCTATGTTTTAGCAAATTAGGTTGGCAGGATGTGTAAAATGGGTTTCAGGTGAGCTAGTTAGTGGCAAGGAGACCAGCAGAGAGTCTACTGTCATCATCCAGGAAGGAACCTGAACTAAGGTGACTACACAGAATTTCAGTGAGATAGGCATTAGTGAAATAGAATCAAAAAATCTTGATAACTAATTGGATATAGAGGGCCAGGGAACAGAAGGAGTCAAAGATTATGTCAACATTAAAAATCTACTTGATGGGAAAACATGTAAAACAAATGAGAATTGGTGCAGCTACGAAAAGACAGATGAGTGTAAATTTAAACATATTACATTTTAGGTATCATGAAAATATTCAAATGGAGCTGTCTTGAAGGCACTTAGGAACTTGGACTTCGAGTTTAGAAGAGAAGGCAGGGTTGGAGATTTGAAATCATCTGAAGATTAATAACGGTTACCATTTATTGAAAGCTTAAAATGTACCAGACTCCATGCTAAGCACTTTACATATATTACCTTATACGCCTCACAGTTAACATGAAAAATAGGCATTATTATTCTACTGAGAACTAAAGAATGATAGAACTTGCCCAAAGTTTCTCAACTAGTAAAAAGAATTGGAATTGCAAACAGATCGGTTTAAATCCAGAGTAGTTCTGTGGATGTTAAAGTCAGGAATTAATTACAGAGCAGCTCTACTTGTTCACTTAGAATAGTGTCTAGCGCATAGGAGGGAGTCTACACCTAACTTTCTGTGGTGAAGAGGGAGAGGCCACAGCACTCCCCACTCAAAGGCTCAAGGCCTTTCCCTCCCTTTCCTTCCCCCAGACATCTTATTTGAAATGCCTGGGGGTTGGGGAGTTTTAGGTGGAGGGTGCAAGGCCTGGGGTGAAAGTTTAGGGTGATAAATTGGGTACTGCTGCTCTAAATTAGTCCTTGAGGGCTGTATCAGTCAGGGTTTTCTAGAGGGACAGAACTAATAGGATAGATGTTTCTGTAAAGGGGAGTTTATTAAGTATTGACCCACATGGTCACAGGGTGAGGTCCCCCAGTAGGCTGTCTGCAAGCTGAGGAGCAAGGAAGGCAGTCCGAGTCCCAAAACCTTAAAAGTAGGGAGGCCCACAGTGCAGCTTTCTGTCGGTGGTCAAAGGTCCAAGAGTCCCAAAGCCAGAGAACTTGGAGTCTGATGTTCAAGGACAGGAAGCACCCAACACGAGAGAAAGATGGAAGCCAGAAGACTCAGTCGGTCTAGTCTTTCCACATTCTTCTGCCTGCTTTTTATTCTGACTGTCCTGGTAGCTGATTATATTGTGCCCACCCAGACTGAGGGTGAGTCTGCCTTTTCCAGTCCACTGACTCCAGTGTTAATCTCCTTTGGCAACACCCTCACAGACACACCCAGGAACAACACTTTGCATCCTTCAATCCAATCAAGTTGACACTTAATATTAACCATTACAAGGGTATTTTAGTGTCAAGTGTTGGAACTCTCTCTAGAATTTTTTAGATAATGTCTTATCTTTCATATCTTTGAATCCTCCTTTAAGTCCATGGTAACAAGTGTCACTTGGCATCTTGTTAAGTGCTCATGAATAATACCCACCATTACTCAGCAGTGGAACCATAGTGTGGATCCCTGAAATCTACTTCCAACCTCAGAACTTAAAATGAACCACCCAAATCTAATTGGATTGCATGTGGTAGAGGCTGATTTCAGGAGCCTGCAAACAAGCCACAGGAATCCGAGTTCTTCCACTTCCCTCAATGGACCTGAGTTCAATTTTAAACAACACAAAGACAGTGCTATGGTTTGAAAGTTTGCTCCTTCCAAAACACATGTCAAAATTCAATTGCCATTGTAATACTATTAGGAGGTGGGACCTTTGAGAGGTGATGAGGCCATGAGGGCTCCACCGCCATGGATGGAATTGGTACAGTTTGGCCCTCTCTCACCCTCTTTGCCCTTCTACTTTTCTCCCATGTGAGGAACAGTTTTCCTCCCCTCTGAAGCATGAAGCATGCAAAGTGTTGTCTTGGAATCAGAATTGCCAAATCTGCTGGCACCTTGGACTTTCCAGCCTCCTGAATCATAAAAAATAAATTTCTATTATTTATAAATTACCCAGTCTCATGTGTTCTGTTACAGAATCACAAATGGACTAACAGAAAGGCTTTTGATACATTTATCTTGATTTACCAATAGCACAATCATTGAAAGGCCAAAAGTTCCACCCCACTGCCATCCTACTTGAAAAAAAAAGATTAAAATGTGAGTTTTAAAAGTAAAACTTCTTCCACCTTGAGAGGCTTGTATGGCTAAAAAGCCCATGTAATGAAGCTCTTTCTGTTTTGAAACAAAACTTTACTGGAAACAGAAGACTTCTCCAATAATGTAACACAAGCCCCAGTTCTAATCCCCATTGGAGTGTAGCCTTGTGGTAAACCACAACACATCAGAGTCCTGCATGCCCTAGAGCTGCACCACACAGGGCAAGCAAAGGCTGCCTCCTTCCCGTGCACTGCATTAATCTCCAAATAACAGTACCAAACACTTTTTGAGCTCTTATGTTTCCAGAGCTGTTCTAACCACTTACACATATGCCTTCTTATTTAACCATCACAAAAACCTACTGAGGCAGATAATATCCCATTTTATAGACAATGCTATTATATGTTCATCCTCAGAATTTCTAGCTTGGGTAGAAGTTAACATCAATCACTCATGCATGTCTCTTTCCTTCCTAGTTCTAATCAAGAGTATGAACACAATGAAGCAGACAGGGATCAGAATATTCGCTTTCTTTACAGAGGCCTAATGACCTCAAATTACAGGGTCCCTGAAAGTACCTCATTAGAGAAAATAATTTGGACTTGAAGCCAAAACAAACAAGGCTTCCTATTACATCCCACCAAATCTGAACCTGAGAACCAGGGGTGCACTGGATCTGCAGGGAAGACTCTTCATACACATCTCCAGCGATCAGTGGTGTGATGGATTGGGACCTGTCACAAAGAGCCAGTCAACAGAAGAGTGTGAAAAGCACAGTAGACAAACGGCTTTTAGAAGGCAGACACTGAGCCAGGTCTGTTTACTCCACAGCCCACTATCTCTTTCATAATCTGCCTAGGAGAGACAGAATCCTATTTCTTGCTTTTAAACATAGCTTTCAAACGTAGCTGCCCACTGGAATCACTTGGAAAGTTTTTAAAAATTGCAATGACTTGACCATAGCCCAGGCCAACTAAATCAGATTCTCTGGAACGAAAACATTTAAGTTCTCCAGGAAATTCCAATGTGCAGCCTAGACTAAGAGCCACCACTTTATAGGCTTGGCAACCCCAGTGCCTCATAATGCAGCCAGTCATAACTAGCAGTTTTTGAGTGACTATACTAAGCAATTTGCATAATCCTTATCACAACTCTAAGAGACACATGATAATCACAGCATTTCACAGATGGGAAAAGTGGTGCTTGGAAAAAGGCTGAGAGACAAGAGACAGACCTGGGATTACAAAGTTCGTATTCTGTCTCCCAAGCTAAATACTTAACCACCATATGCCATGCTGCTCCTGTGGATGTCCTGATCCCAGCAATCTCTCCAACCAGATAATACATTCTTCTTTTATAGAGAGAAGCAAATAAGGCTTAGAGATACTACAAGAGTTGACTCCAGTATTCCCTTCTAAGAGAAAGCATAAACTCCTTCCATGGAAGTTAAGCAGGAAGAATAAAGGTTTCCAAAAACTAACATTTGTAGAGACTTGGAAAATGTGTGGCAGGGTGTTAAAAGATCAATAGAGATGCTTACAATTATAAAGCAGTTGAAGTCATACAGCGTAATTTTTTTATAGAATCAACTTGGTAGTTCTGAACAGCCATCCTTGATATCTGAAGATTAAGAAAACTGGATAGCACAGTCTATGAAGATAGGGCTAAGGATTGTGAAGGAAGGTGTCATGGGAAATTGTGGGAGCAAGAGAACCAAAGATGCTTGTGAACATACAATGACAATACAAGCTAAGGGCGGAAAAAAACGAACAAAAGGCTGGGAGGGGCTGAAAGGCTGCAGGACAGGTGAGGTAAAGCTCACATACTGAGACACTAACACTGGACCAGTAAAGATGACACATTACTTAGTAACTCAGCTATTTTAAAAGGTGTACAGTAGAAAAAAAAAAAAAAAAATCTCATTTCACATCTCTAAACCTTTGCAAATATACAAATATAAACTGGATCTTGCTTTTATAAAAGTTTGCTGAAAGTATGTAAATGTTTATATGTCAAATAACATATATTTGTATACATGTAATGCTAGTAATAGAAATTCTGGCACTGAAGAGAATGTAATGACTATATGGTAACTTCTTCTATAGGGCAAATAATAATTCTGTTATTCTTTTTACAATTGAGCATTTTCACATTATGAATTGGCAGGATGATGGCATATAATTTGGCCCCAGGGAAAAGCATATCTTATTACTACGGAGTATAAGAACACCTGATGAGCAATAGCAAAATAATTTAGTTTCCTTGTTTATTCCTTGCTTTTCAAGGTATGAATCATTATTCCCTTTGAGAAGAGTGCTGAAAGGAGGACAAAAGCCTCCACCCATCTATGCCAGGACACAGCTGCATTAAGCCTGTGGAATAACAATTTGCATCTTCAGAGCTGTGCCCATTAACTGCTCTTTTAGCTGCTAGAGAATTCGAGAAAGTTTTGCAATCAGGCTGCATGCAGTGGCTCACGCCTGTAATTCCAGCACTTTGGGAGGCCACGGTGGATGAGCCACTTGAAGTTAGGAGTTTGAGACCAGTCTGGCCAACATGGTGAAACCCCATCTCTACTAAAAATACAAAAGCTAGCGGGGCATGGTGGCACACACCTGTAATCCCAGCTACTCCATAGACTGAGGCAGGAGAATCCCTTGAACCTGGGAGGTGAAGGTTGCAGTGAGCCAAGACTGGGCCACTGCCCTCCAACCTGCGTGACAGAGTGAGGCTCCATTTCACAAAAAAGAAAGTTTTGCAATGGGCAAAATTAGGTTAACACGTTTCCATTTTTGGTGAAATTTTACATTAAAATGACCTGATCTATGTTACAGTCAATTGAACATGACAGGGTCTATAGGTTTTAACTGTGCTAGTCTGCAATTTGGTGATGTTTCTGGAATGGAAAAACAAACTAAATTGATAAGATTTGTGGTCATCTCATTCTTCTCAAATCATATGACTAAATCAGTTCACCGAGGAGTGACTGTCAACCCTATCCTTAATGCACGTGTGCATGTGCACGCGCACACACACACACACAACTACAGCAGATAAAATTTTAACACATTCCCATTACATTATGAATTTGAAATCCTAGTGTAATATGATGCAGACAGAAGGCACACTTAAGTGTTATCTGAACAAATAAATTCTTCTGGAATTCCTTTTTGTTGTTGTTGTACCAAATTCTAGTGTTTTATGGCTATACTTAATAAATATTGAAATGAGTCTTATGCTAAAAATCATAGAGGATATTTACCCACATCATTTAGTTAGGAGCTTTAGAATTAAGGTCTTAAAACACATTTCTTAAATTGCCACAAAATTCATGCTGAGGCCGGGCACGGTGGCTCATGCCTGTAATCCCAGCACTTTGGGATGCCAAGGCGGGCGGATCACCTGAGGTCGGGAGTTCAAGGCCAGCCTGACCAACATGGAGAAACTCCATCTCTACTAAAAATACAAAATTAGCTGGGCATGGTGGTGCATGCCTGTAATCCCAGCTACTCGGGAGGCTGAGGCAGGAGAATCGCTTGAACCCAGGAGGCAGAGGTTGTGGTGAGCCGAGATCGCACCACTGCACTCCAGCCTGGGCAACAAGAGCCGAAACTCCGTCTCAAAAAAAAACATTTTCGTTCTGAAAAATCTGAAAATTAATTTTTTACTTCGGAGTTGCTTTCAAAGATTAAATTTAATAGGATCTGCTTTGCCAGATTTTATCTATTAGGTTGATCAAAAATGCTTGAATATGAGCAGTTTCATAGGGTACAACCTGATTAGAATCAGTTTCACATTAAATGAAACAATGCAGCCCTACATATTCCGAAGAAAAAAGTCTTTGCAGGAAAGATAATCTCAGCTACCCTGCAACATGCTAAAAATACCAACTACAACACATACGCAGCACCAGGTGTTACGGTGCTAGCTTCCCATGTAACTCTGGGGTAGTAAGAAGCAGGGACATAGTTTAAAATAACCAACCAATACAAAAATGTCATGCTGCCAAAAATCTTCTTATCCCATTCCCAAAGGTGTTTTGTTTGTTCACTTAGCTTCTCCCTTTTCCACCTTCCACAGAAGGGACTGAAGGGTAATGAATCTTCAAGAATTAAGATTAGATAGAAACCTGAGTAACCAGCCATTTCACAGGCAATAATTGGCTACTGAGTAATGCTGGCTTTGTTCTAAGTCAGAAGCTGACTTGGTTATTTACTATAGAACACAAACATCCACCGCCACTAAATGACTTTACAGAAAACTAGCCACATTAAGTATGACATGTAGAGATAACAAAACTATTTTTGAGAACATAGTTTAAAATTCTGAAAAATAAAAGATAAAGATTTTCTTATTTCTAATAGGGGGAAGGGGTTCCCACATTTTCCAGAAGATAAAACAAGAGACCCAAACACAGGACATGACAGCGCTGTACAGCAAGATGCACTTTCCACAGTCAACCAGAGATTCCCTCTACTTCTTTATCCTAAAGTGTTGAGATTTAAATCAATTCAGACTCTACATACAATTCTTTGAGTCTCTTTTCATTTTCAATTTTATTTTTTAAAAAAGACATTGAGGTTATGGTAAGAAATTATGAAGTTACTTTTTTAATCTGTCAATTGCTACAGTAGTGGAATAAATAAATAAGATTTTTTAAAAGTTCAATGTTTACAGACATAAAAAAAAATGACTGAATTAGAAGACATTTAAATAATGTTGATACACACCAGGAAGGGATTTAGGCAAGGAAAGGCACATCATATTACCACAAGAAATAAAGACCATAGTTGGAGGTTAATCGACAGCCAAAACTTTAGATCTTGTGGTAGGTTTCCCAGCTCTGGAGGGGTCATTATGGTGAAACGTTCTTTATGGTACTGGGCTGGAACAAATAAATAGCAGTTGGGGAATTTTACTTTGTAACTGTAATATAATGTTAAAAAGAAAGCACACTTTTAATAACCCTGGTATGTGAAGAGGAAGTAAAAAAATCCAAAACAATTTGGTAGTACTGAAAATCCTACGGAGAGTTAAAAATAATAATAGTAATATTAATCCTCGCCCAGCTGAATTGGAATTCTTGCAGTTACAAAGTTAAAATTTCAAGTAAACACTGTATTTTTCACTTTTGGTAGACAGATACAGTGCAGATACAAACAGCTGCCATATCTCACCTCGGATGAAGCTATGTGTCAACGCTTAGGGAAAATGATCTTAGATAATTTCCCAATTTTACAGAGCTTAAATCTTTGAAAATAGCATTAGTACTGCTAGCTGACTGGCTATCTACAACAGCAAAGTGAACATAAAGTTTTGACAAAGATGAGAGGTTTCCCCAAGAAACTAATATAGAGTTTTTAGTTGAACAAATACAGTTGCTTTAGTTTTACCAAAAAGTCTAACAGACATTAGCACAACTTGTTTCGGGTCACATTCCTACTGCCAATTTTCTTTCATAAATTTGTGTCAAGTCTTTATCCAGTTCTTTCTGTCTATGCCTAGATTAGTTTATTTGAAAGATGGCATCACTTAAAGTAAACCACATAAATTTTAGTGGTATTAAGTGTGTATTTAGTGGTGAATGTGTATAAATAAAATAGATTTTCATAATAAAATGGTATATCCACAAATAAAATAAAAATTAAAAACAATTGAGAGGTGGGGAAAATATCAGTATTATTTTAAAAAAATAAACATGGCAATTGTAAAGCAGGCAGTTTCTTGCTCATGCCACGCGATATGCCTTCATTAAGGTGTACTCTTTCCGGTTGGTGTGGGCAGCCCAGATGAAGAGAGCAGAAGCCATGAACTGTAAGGGAGCTGAGACACAAGCCAGGCAGAAGGACCATCCAAATTCACCGGATACATTGTCAGGGAGCTCTAGTTTCTGGTGGAGTAGTTCAATTCCAGCAACATAACAACTTACTGAGCCCAGAGTACACAGACCTTGGGGGAAAATGCAGAAAACAAAAACAAAACGTGGCTGGGTAAAAGCACAGTAAAGAGTTTTTCAGGCAATGAGACAGGGCAGTTAATACATGAACATTTAAGATTTATAGTTCTTTGGTCCCTAAAGAGACAGGAAGAAGCTAAAAGGTAACTATGATGACAAAACCTACCTGCAAGGAGATGGAGAATGCCGGTGGCAATGGTGGGATATAAGCTTCGGCAAATGCAGGCACAAAGTCCGATCAAAGCCCCAAAGCACATCAAACCTAAACTCACAAAAGGTAAAAGGAACTGGCAACGCCAAAGATCTGATTTTTAAAAAGAAAGAATAGAAATGTTACCATGATTTCAGACCATTTTCCCCACAATGGCAATTTCTTTCATATTCTAATTAGATCTTTTCTCAAAAAGTGAGAAAGTATTTTAACATTGAGGCCTCTTTTCTAAAGCACAACATTCAAAAGGATGCTAATCTTGCCCTGATAAAAGTAAAAGGACACTAACAGGTAGCAATTACTGAGGGTTCACTATGTTCCACGCTATGTTTGTCTACACATTTTCTGTATTAATCCTCCCAACAACCCTAGAAAGTAGGTACAGTCAGCCCTCCATATCTGTGGTTTTTGCATCCACAGATTCAACTAATCAAGGGTTAAAAATATTCAGAAAATAAATAATGATACAAATTTACAAATATATAGTATAACAACTATTTACATAGCATTGATACTGTGTTGGGTATTATAAGCAATCTAAAGATGATTTAAAGTATTCAGGAGGATTGTGTAGGTTAATACACTAATACTATGCCATTTTATATAAGGTACTTTAGCAACCTTGGAATTAGCAGGGGATCCTGAATCCAATCCCTCATAGCTACAACTATATTATTATTAATTCCATTTTGTAATTTAGGAAACTGAGGCAAGAGTCATAAATAACTTGTAAAAATTACACAGTAAGTGGTAGAGCCAGGATTTGATACAAATATCAGTCTGACTCTACCTACCAACAATATCTAGGTCTTTACAGGATCTAAAGGCAGTAATAACAGGTAAATTAATGGTAATTATAAATGACCTGTCTTATAGGGCTGTTGAAAGAATATACATAAAGCACAAAGCTGAGAATCTAAAGGTAGTTTTAATTATCATAAATCCCTCAGCAACATGGGAAGAAAACCTGAGGACCTTACAAAACATGCCATTCCATTTTCAGACAATATTCATTATTAGAAATGCATTCATATCGATCTTCACCAAACTTTACCTTTTGGTGCTGGTTTTGCTTTCTGGAACTTCTTAAGTGTTTTCCAAACTTACTTTTTTCAAACTCTCCTAGTAATAAACTGCTTGCTACACATTCTCTTTATAAAACTGAATACCTACACCTTATTCACCCTTTTCTCTTACAAACATGGTCATTCTTCTGGGCAAGTCCCTCTAGCCCTGAAAACTGAGGTTCAAATCTGAAGACAGTATTTCATGGACTGCCTGATTATCAAGGAATAGGCTGTTCCTAATAAATACTTTCATATTTTTTGACATCTACCCTTTAGTTACTATCACCTAAGACTGGATAAACACTTCTGGCAGGCCTGACAACTCACTGACTCATTTAGAGCTTGCAGTCAACTTTTTTCACATATACGTATCTGAACTCAAGCAGTGGAAAGTGTTTAATTCAAGTAGAGGAATTTATAAGTTATCTCAACGAAATTTCCTCTTATTAAATGGGCCCACTAATAACATCTTTTAAAGGTCTAGATCTCATCATCCAATGAAGTAGCTGCCCCTGTCAACTTCAGATCATTTGAAGTTTGGTAAGCAAGTATCTACCTTCTAAAATATCAACAGAATAGAGTTCATTGGATACTGTTAGAGATCTCATTTCAAGTTGGCACAATCTACTAACTCATCTTATTCCAAAAACATAGTCCAAAAAGAGACAAATAAAATTATCTTTGTTCCCCCAACTGTCCTGGTGAAATCAAATACTCACAGGTCCTAAGTAGATCAATCCCGCTATTGTGGTTTCCGGGATCAACAAATTTCTCCATGAACTGCTCAGTTAGTGTGAAACTCACACATTTTGTGACCACATCAAATGACTCTGGAACAAGAACAATTGCCTGTTGTTTTAATTATAAACATTTAACAAAAATCTCTTTCAGTAATTATTCTCTGAAGTAAAAAGTAAAGGACGTTTCCAGAGGGGTCAGCAACTTCTCTGGCCCTGACTGACACATAGGTTTCATAGATGTCCAATGGATGCCACTGGTTCTCAGTGGCAAGTGAAGACATAGACACAAGGAAGAAAAATAAAGGAGAAGCAGTAAAATGAATGGCAGAATAGCTATGTAGAAAGCCTAGGAAGAAGGGGAGGGAACAAAGACAGAAATAAATAGGAATGTTGATCTTCTCATCCAACCCTGCTTTACCAACCATATCCCCATCTCAGGGAATGCCAACTCCACCCTTCCAGTTCTTCAGACCAGAAACTTTAGAGAATTCTTGTACATTTACACTCCATCAGGAAATCCCAGGAATTCTTCCTTCAAACTATGTCCAGAATCCAGCTGCTGCTCAGTGCTACCATTCTGGTGTGAGTCATAACCATCACCTAACCTGAATTACTTCTATAGCCTCCTAACCATAGTCTTCTAGCTTCCACCTTTGTCTGCTGCCTGTTCTCAGCCAGGGTGACCAAAGCATGGTTCAGCATTGTACTTGGAGTCAACGCCAAAGTTCTCATTATACCTAGAGTCCTCCAGGATTTGCCCCAGTCTCACTCCCAAAGTAGGTCTTTGACAATATACCCAACTTCCCGTCTCTCCCTCCATTCCAGCCCAGTGGCTTCCTTACTGGTCCTTCAATATTTCAGGCATGCTCCTGCCATAGGGCCTTTGCCGTAGATGTCCTTTCCAACCTAAATGACTTCCTCCCCATTTACTCATATGGCCAAATCTTTCGTCTAGTCTTTTTTTTTTTTTTTTTTGAGGCGGAGTCTTGCTCTGTCGCCTGGACTGGAGTGCAGTGGCCAGATCTCAGCTCACTGCAAGCTCCACCTCCCGGGTTTACGCCATTCTCCTGCCTCAGCCTCCCTAGTAGCTGAGACTACAGGCGCCCGCCACCTCGCCCAGCTAGTTTTTTTTGTATTTTTAGTAGAGAGGGGGTTTCACCGTGTTAGCCAGGATGGTCTCGATCTCCTGACCTCGTGATCCGCCCGTCTCAGCCTCCCAAAGTGCTGGGATTACAGGCTTGAGCCACCGCGCCCGGCCTCGTCTAGTCTTTAACTACATTCTTTAACTCAAGTGGTGTCTTCTCAATGAGACCTACCTTAAGTATCCTATTGAAAATCATAACCTATGACCACCAATATTCCTTTTCCCACATATTTCCAAATCACTTTTGTGTTCTATTTTGCCATAGCACGTGTCATTTTTTAACATACTAAATAATTGTTTATTCTGTTTATACTGTTACATTCTGTTCATTGCCTGTCATCCTTTATCAGAATGCTAGCTCCCCAGGAGTAAGGACTTTGTTCTCTTTCCTGATGTTCTCCCAGCTAAAAGGCCCTGGAACATGGAGGCATGCAATAAATTATTTGTTTAACGAATGACTAAATGGTAACACTCCAATATCAAGTGCTCCTGTAACCTCACAAGTCAAACTGAACATTTTACAATGAATTTTAACCAACTTTCTCTCCTTTCCTTCCAAATTACCTCCTTTTTTTCCCAGATACAGTGACATATTATCATCCTTTTGATATATGGTAACACAAGCCTGTTCTGCTATGATTTGAATACAACGCTTCCCCACTAAGTGGCCAACAGTAGTCATTAACGTTGTTCCTTACAAAGAGTTCTAAGGCTACTATTTTAATAACTGGAAATTAAAATCTTTAAGTGTTAAATAAGAATGCCTGCAAAATAAACCTGAAAAACTTAGTTTTGTTTTGTTTTATACTTCTGTAATACAAATTTCGTAACCTACAAACTCTGCATCAAGATTGCTGTAAAACAGTCTCATAATTACACAGATTTAAATGTAGAGCTGGTCAAATTATATCCCCTAAGACATAGGGGTAAATGGTAGCTATGTATTATAATACAGCTAACCCATAAAAGGACAATTTGTTGAGTTGATTTTCTATGGTAGTCCTTTTACTAGTTACCAAATATTTTTAAAGTCTTTCGATGTACTTTTCCAACTATTTCTCTATGACATGTGTTAGATTAATAAAAAGTATTTTAATGTGTGAGTAAATAAAAAAAATTTTAATGGCTTTCCCAAGATAAGAAAAGTTCCTCATCCAACCAATATTGATGAGTACCATGGTAATGCAAAGAAGTTGGGGACAGAAGGCAGTAGAAAGAGAAGATACACATGATTTATTTCTTTAAGGAGAGAGAGAACCAATAAACCTGCTTACATGTAACTGGGCAATCACTAGGTCGTTTTGCCTATTATTAATCAGGTAAAGAAGAGAGAAGTTAAAAGAAGAGAAATACCTGTCCTTTCTGGTGGGCTATACCAATGCATGTTTTTGGGTATGGTGATACACCGTCTCCACAATCCCACTGTGCCATTGTATCGAAAAAGTGCATCATTGTAAGTCTTTTCATCTGCCTCATCACTAATGAATTCATCCCAGATGCTTTTATTCAAATCACTGGAATTTTCTTGAACTGGACTTCGATATTCATACCAGAAGTCTGTGCCAATGGAGGCTGCCATGTAGATGGTGGAAATGAGGCTAAGCACACAAGCAATTACAAATGCTGTAGCAAAACGGTTATCCATTCTGGCATTCAGACTGCTCTGTTTAAAAGTTGAAGAAAGAAGAAAGTTAGTCTTAAAGCACAAATAAGAAAGACTATTTTGAATTATTCCAAATGCACCCTTTACCCAATTCCCCATCCCTTCGTACATATAACCATTAAGAATTTTTTTTAGAAAGCAAGCATGTTTTTAATTAAGCTTAAAACAAAACTCATTCTCATAAAAGTACTTATTGAATGCTCACATACCCAGGATGCTACGGAGACAGAGGTCTTGTTCTCTAGTCTATCACCTGCATACTAAAACAGACAACACTGAAATGGACATACACATTACAGATACAAACAACAGACATGCCCATGGTCAGCAGTGTTACCGTGCACACATTTTAAATCACAGACTGAATTTTTGCACGAGCTGCAGAGGATTAAGTGTTCTGGGTTTGAGTGTTAAAAAGACACAGGAAAAAGCAGTGGAAATTGGCTTCTCCCAGTTTCCTCTGAAGAGGGAAGCCTCCTAAAACAAAGGTAAGAGTCAGGAGCCATACGGAAAACAGAGTTGAAGATGTTTGTTAACCCCGAGGGAAAGGTTGTTCTAGGTGTATAAAATAGCAAAGAGAACAATAACATATAATAATGCTAGATAGCAATCTCTCCCTAATCCATTAAAGCTAAGCCACGCTTCTTTACCTTGCCAAATGCTTCACTCCTGTCTACTCTCCCTAGTCCTTATACTTCTGAACCTCCTCAACTGAAACCTTGCTCTCTCCCTAAACCCTAAGTGCAACATATGTCCGCAAAAACTAAATGATCCCTCCTCAGCCAGACAGAAAACTCTCAAAATATCAACACTCCCAAGGCGTGGACGGGGCTCAACCGCAGTAGTAAATGGCCGCGGTAAAATGACTCAAGGCGGATCGCGCTGAGCCAAATACTACACGGCAAGTATACACCGTGACCGCACCAAACACCTTACAAAGGTGCACGAAAACAGACTCGCAAACTGGGGTTGCTGAGTTTGGAAAATTGGAAGTGACTCAGGAAAGATAAGGGCAATGACAACGATAACTCAAAAAGTTGGATTTGCATTTTCATTTTTTAAAAATCCCCCCTTCATCCTGGTGCTCTCAAATGACCTTAAAGGGTCCCAGCACTGGGAACGGCGGTTCTTCAAAGCCAGACGCCTGGAGCGGTCACCTCCCGGGCCTCACGGCGGGGCCGGAGAAGGCCAGGGCTGAGGCGGGGCAGCCGTGCGCGGCCCCCAGCCAGAGTCCCCCGGTACCCGACCAGGCCCCGCCCTAGAGGGCTCGGCCCAGGGACAAACCCGCGGCTCGGAACCCGCCCAGTCCCGACCACGCCCGGGAAAGGGGCCCTCTTCAAACCGCCGGGAACAACGAACCGCGACGCGACCCCCGCCCAGCGACGCAGGTCCCGCTCACTCACCGCCCATCCTCCTGCTCCGCCAGCTTCACCCTCTAGCTCAGACCACAGCACCCTACTCTCCCCGCGCCTCCTCTGACGCACTTCCCTGCAGAGCCCGCCCCCTCCATAACTCCCGCGCCTCCGCCTCCGCCCCCACTCCGGGCCGGGCCGCGGCCCGGGGCCGAGGGGCCTTGTGGGAGTTGTAGGAGGGACAGACTGAAAGCTGTCTGAGGCGGCGATAGGCATGCTGGCGCCGCGCGCGGCGCATTGTGGGAGATGTAGTTCAGCTCCTCAGGGCAAGCCCGTGCGCGGTGAAGGGAAGTCTAGGCTGTTGGATTCTTGCATTTTAGGGAGGAAGGAGCAATGGTCCAGAAAGTAAAGCGAGCCTGTTTCCGGTCACCTCTAGTCAATGACCGTGACCTGTATAACTTAGGTCTGATTTTTAGGCCTGTGCTTTCCCTATCACACCACCCTGCCTCTAGATTTAAGTATAAATGAACAAAAATGGGATTCTACTTGTGAAACGTTGACCCATTTTATTTCCCTCTCCCAGAATCCCTTCCATTGGAGCAGAGTCCTTCTCGTTTTATTGCATAAGTTTAGGCTAAGAAGTATGTGACCTGGCAGACAGTATCCATCAAGAATGTAATGCCATTATTTGGGTTTCATAAAATGTGTGTTTGTAGCTGCCTATTTTTTATGACAAGTGATACTAGTTTTCTATTGCAGTAATGTTGTTCCTTTTAAATTTTTTTCATTTAATTTAAAAATATTAAGTTAATAATACTGAGAATACCAGATATGTCAAAAAATGAATAAAAAATTGTGGGTATAGTAGGAAAAAGACTGAAATTTGGGGAACATCACTCAAGCAGATAAGGTCATGGACAGCATTGGAGATTGCAGGTGATGTGTGGCACACAAACAACAATGTTTCTGAGCCCTCAGGTTTAACACAGAAATTCATGGACAGGAAGCAGGGACATCTTAACAATAACATGAGTGGAACTATTAACGTGGCCTGGGACCAGCAAATGGTGGATTTCTCAACAGTAACCTGCAGAGAAAGCTGACTCAAGGACCAGAGGGGCTCTCAAACCTCCACTCTGTCCCCTAATGCCTTGTAATTTAGCACAGGAGAAAGATGGGAGCTTCAAGTTGATACTAAATTTCTACCACTTTGACAGATTAAAGGCATGATATGTTTCTCTATCTATAGTTACATTTCTTTCACCTGAGTGAAAGAATATGCAGCACATAATAAGCTAGTAGCCAAATATATTCTAACATGACTCTGGATTTTCACATACAGCATACAATCAAAAAAAAAATTGTCAGAGGCACCAACTAGAGAAAGTGGCGGAGGGGCACAGGCAAATTGTCAGTGTGTAGTAAGACGCATAAATGCCTTTATACTCCAGGAAATGTCTTCATCCATTAGCCTTCATTAGAAATCCCCTACTTTCCGCCGGACGTGGTGGCTCACGCCTGTAATCTCAGCCCTTTGGGAGGCCGAGGCTGGCGGATCAGGAGGTCAGGAGATGGAGACCATCCTGGCTAACACGGTGAAAACCCGCATCTACTAAAAGTACAAAAAAATTAGCTGGGCATGGTGGCGGGCGCCTGCAGTCCCAGCTATTTGGGAGGCTGAGGCAGGAGAATCGCTTGAACCCGGGAGGTGGAGCTTGCAGTGAGCCGAGATCGCGCCACTGCACTCCAGCCTGGGCGACAGAGCAAGACTCTGTCGCAAAAAAAAAAAAAGAGAGAGAAATCCCCTACTTTCGGATTTACCTCTCCACTGAGATCTTGTGGTCAGTAAACCAGGCAAAAGAGAAGTTTAAAGGAGAGTAAAGAAGAAACAACTTCAGCCTACAGATAAAGGAACTAGAGAGACTAACTGACTTGGTAGCAAACTTGGATATTAGAGTAACTGACTACCACGGTAGCACACTTGAATATACTCGTTTTGTGACTTTGAAGAATTAACCTTCTTTAAGTCTCGGTTGTCTTTTCTCCAAAATATGGATGTTGACAGTAGCATCTATCCCACATGATCATTGAGAAGATTGAGAAAATACATATACAATGCCCAGCACAGGACCTGAGGCTTAGGAAAGAATCATTAAATTATTAGTATTTGCAAATATTCGTTGAACGTCTACAATATTTGAGTAAGCTTAGTGAAAACAGCTTTTTTGTTTGTTTTTGTTTTGTTTTGTTTTTGTTTTTGTATTCTAATACAGTTCCAGTCAGTGTGGCTGGTTCATTTCAGCTCCTTCACTGCCAAACTAGGTTACAGGGACTGCTTCACTTTCTGTGCCTTCTCTTTGTCACTGGTGACCAGGATATAAAGATATCTGCCGCATCGAACTTTAAACTTCACATTGTCCTTATTTTTCTGGATCTTAACAGATTTGGCATCCTTTGTCGGGCTGTGAGCAGAAAGTCCTTGATTTCCTCAATTTTCGGAGGCATGGCGAAAAGGCACGCAGGGAGCAGGCGCGGACCAGGACAGCGAGCAGCGACCGGGAAAAAAGGACGAAAAAGACAAACAGCTTTTAAAGCTCCTGGATTAACCCTAGAGGCTACCCCTAAATGGAGATAAGCCATTTATAGAGATAGGTGTTCCTGCTCGCTTCAGCAGGTTTGAGAAGCTCTGGACTGACCACCAAATGACTAGGAAAGATTTGCCAGGGCTAGTATTTTGGGCATCCTTATTTAGCCCTGCTCAGTAGATTCTCAGGCCTGGGTTCCTATCATACACAAGTCGTCATGACTCAGGAGGTGGATATTTCTGGGAAGACCTGCAAAGGAGGATGATACTTGCACCCTTCAAGTCTTCAGAATGCCTAGAAAACATTCAGGACGCATTTCACTGACCAACCTAGTGTGAACCTGGAGGTGTCTACGTGTTTGTGGTTTCGATCACCCTGAGAGAGGACCTGAACGGCCTCTTTACACCCAGTTTCACCAACCACACAACCGTATTTCTGGTTTATCGCTGCATCTTTGGTGTTTCCTAATTTCTGTTTATGCTTGTTTGTTGTATGAGTAGGTAACATAAATCCTTAATTAATTAATGGAGCTAAATTTCTACTTCTGCTTCTTACTCTGCTGTTTGAGAAACGGTAGCTAGCCTCATATTTTCACAAAGATGAAAGATGATTTTGTGCAACCGTGTGGAGATTATGGAATTTAGGTTTAAAAGCAAAGTTAAATGAGGCATCTAGCTTAACTTGTTAAAGATGGTTCTAGTTTCAACAGGAAGGCATTATAGTTATAGCGCATTTAAAATCAAACCGATAACTGAAAATCTAGATACTCAGATGTTGTAACTTGTTTTTACCATGTACTTACGAAACAACCCTTCACACTAGAATTTCCATCAATACCAAATTCCCCAACACATTTAATATTATTTTATTTTTAATTGCACATTTTTAGGAATTAAAAGTTATATCTACATTATAAGATATATTTACATTATGTTTTTTCATGTAATTTTTTTCCTGTTTGTTTTCCTTATGAACTTTAGAAAGGAAGAAAATGGGAATATATACAATTCTGGGTTCCAATCAAAAACCATTTTTAAAAATGTACCTATCTTTGAATTTCCTTGCACCCATTCACTGTAGAACAATAACAGAATCAAGATCAAGGCAAATAGAAAAATGCATCTAAAATGTCTTTTTTTTTTTTTTTAGCAGTTCCAGTAAAGTGCCACATGTAGTAAAAAAAACTATAATTTTTAGATGCCCATGCTTCTGAAAGACAGTGAATGAGCCATATGTAAATGCGGAGTTTAAGTTTAAATTATCCTTTATTTAAAAATTATCAGTGGATCTTTGGCTAATGATCCCTTTATGGACCCCAGGGTCCTCATTAGTAAAACAGTTGTACTAATGATCATTAATTTCACTTTACACTTTACACTCTAAAATTTTACAGTTTGTAATTCTACTGGAAGAAGAATAATGCAACTACAAAGTACAGTTTTTCATAGATCCACAGCATTAGAGTTTCACTGCAGAATTTATATACCCTATACCTCAAGCCTAGGCAATGTACTAGAAGCAGAGATAGTGGCAATTGTAGTTTGCAAAGGAAAAGGAGGAAGACTATATGCATTCTGATTAGAAATGATACCGGAAAAAAGCCCTTGCTATTTCAAAGATTAACAGTAATTATGAAGGTAAAATTATAGAAGGAAACTTTTTTGATTTCTTCTAATTGACATTTATTAGTATAGAGTTATGAGTATGAATTGTGGACCTCCCAAAAATATCTTTTTAAAAAAATCTTTATTGCAGATAAGAAACTAATATAATAAATTAATTTAATTATTAATAAACTTAAGAGTCTTCATTGAGGGAGTCCTCATCACTATCCATCATGTGAGTCCCTGATAGTGATATTTTTCACATTTATTCGTTTGCAAGTTGCTTCTGATTCAACAAGATGTGCTAAATGAAAACATTAGCATAAGTTGACAAAAAAAATGCTGCATTAACTTAGAAACAGCTCTTCATATTAGTTTATGATGTGACAATCCCAGGATTGAATAGAAAATGGAAGCTAAGAAGTTTGTGAAAAGTCCCTACTCTTCGGAAATAACTCAGAATTCAAGCATGATTCATCCCAGATCTACAATCATTTATTGACTATCTATTGCTTGCCAGACACTCTGCTGGATGCCAAGGACACCAACATAAATAAACATAAAATTTGTTATGCACAACCTAAATTCAGATTAAATCTACTATTATGAAGAAAACTAAAGTATATATTCCTAGAATAGTAACATCATTTCTATCTAAGTATTAGTTACCAAGGGAAATAACCCAGTAAATTAAGTGGGGGCCCTCCTAATAGTGAATACATGCCCCTTAATTTGGCATGATGTGGTATTAAATTATATAGCACTAAATTCTCCAAGTAACTGAGAATTTAAAAATAAAAATAAACTCCTAGAGTATAAACAGTATAATCAGTTTTCTTAAACTTAACCATTTGACTTTGCACTTTATGATACTTGTAAGAAATGGACAAGATAATGTATCTAATATATGAATATATAATGACACTGTTTGATAAGATTAATGAGAAATAATTAGTTGCTTCACGTTCTTTGCCATTTATTCTGGGACATATCAGCAGAGCATGTGTGAGTCAAAGGCTTTGTATCCAGGGATTTCTTTCTTCTGTGCTATATGCATGTAATCTGATGAGTCTCCACCTGATATGGTGGTTGACAGGGAAGAGGCCGAACTAATAGAATCATAAGTTCAATAAGCCTAATTAGGGTGGCTCTATTATTAAATCTTCAGCCTGCTGGTGAAGCAGAGGCTGCAAGCCACAGCAAATAATAATGGATCCACTTGAGCAGACGTTTCAGTAGAGAAGACCTTTCTCTGTCTTCATCTTTAACACCTGAACCAGTTCTGAGCATAACTCAGGAATTGGAACATGGAATAAGTAGGGCCTAGAAATCTAAATTAATTCTTCAAATTTTGTGATATTCAGACTAAAAGACTTCCACAAATTTCAAATTTTGAGGTAACTTTTAAGTCTTTTTTAAAAATTAGTCAAAATAATAACAAAACATAATATATAATGTTGATTAACTTATGTGAATTAGAACAGTGATTCTAAACTTTAGTGCTTTAGTGTGTGTAAGAATCACCTTGAATGCTTGTTAAATACAAAGTCCTAGACTTCTTCCCCAGTGATTCTGACTGAAGACATCTAGAATAGGGTTTGGCAATCTACAGCTTAGCAGGTGTCCCTGATGACTCTAATCTGGGTAATACTATCTGACGTTCACAGATTCAAAACAATGGCTTTTTTAAGAGTCCGAAAAGAACTTCAGTTGGGTAACTTCTGTATGCTGGAGGCCAGTCCAGAGATAACTAATGGACTCTGCCTTCAGGTTGCTCATTATCAGCTGCGGGGTCAGATACAAAGACAACTAACAGTGTGAAATGAGACAAGTACTTTGTAACCAGTATTTTTAAAGTTCTTAGGAAATACAAAGGAAGAAGCAGTTATTTCTGCCAGGAGTCAGGGAGGAAAGTTGAGCGTTATTTTCTGAGAAATGGCATATATGCTCTAATTCAGTTACTAATACTTACATCTTATTCTATTTTTTTTGTTTTTGCCATCACTCTGTTTACACTGACTTTTCGTATGTTTATGGAACCCAGTGTTGCTTTTGAGTTTTGATCTATGTGTAGGTGTCTATTTTATTGTTAGTATCTTCATGTTTATTTGAAAGAACACTCAAAGTCCTAAAATTGACCGTTGTACCAGCTTATTTACAACCCCACTTTAACCAGCTTTATTGTGGATTCTGTCTTGTACTAGCTAGCATTGCACTCTGAGGTACTAAAAGACTGGCACTATGCTATGTGTCCGTTTTTGGCTTAAAACATTTAATTTGTTTTCTGATTTGGGTACCAAGACACTGTTGATCGACGGTGGGTATTCTCACACTGTAGCATTCTACCATTAAATATCATACTTCAAAGTGGCCATATATGGTAAAGCAAACGATTTTATCTACAACTACTTCAATAGTTTGCTGAGGAAATTGGATTTGAGATAGTTTACATCAGCAGTCCAGCAACTTTTGAAATTTGAAAAAAAAAAATGTAAGGGATACAGAATGAATGTGCAGCCAAATATTTTCCTCTACAGTATGAGCATGAACTCTTTTTTCATTTTATAATATCTTTAGGTAGAATTCTTGAGACATATCAAAGGATTAAAAAAAAAAAAAGGTAGAAAAACCTTAGACCCAGAATCAACCTTATTTTCTCAAATGCCAAAAGAACTTATGGTTCTAGGGTACAACATTCTAATATTAAAATTTTAGTACACCTAAAGAATATACATGATTAGTACTTTAACACACAGGCACACAGATAGAGATGATGTGTTTAAATATTCTATATTACCCTATTAATCTTTTTCGAGTAAATATTGTCCTACTCCAATTTTTGACAAAATGAATGATTCTATTAAATAATTAAAGCTTACCCAGTGGGAAAGATTTCTGTCCCAGAAATGTCAAAGCGGTTAATTAGTTTCTCTGATCTGTAGTCTATATTTAGTAAAGAATATGCCCTCCATGAAATTAAATGAATTGCGCACAGCAGCCAGGGACACAGGAGAAGGCAGGCTCAGGCCCACAAATCAACTCCAGAGTGACTTCTGGGACTGTCCCAGGTCAGAGGAGCCTTCATCCTTCCCTGACCTCAGCTTACTTGCCTAAGACTCAGGTGACACTATACCGTATCAGGAGGAAGAGGGAAGGAGGAAGTGCAACCGGCGGGATGATTCTTTTTAATATACTAATTACTGAAGAAATAACAATTCAGCAGGGCCAGGCTTGGTGACCCATGCCTGTAATCCCAGCATTTTGGGAAGCCAAGGCAGGTAGATCGCTCGAGCTCAGGAGTTCCTGACCAGCATGGGCAACATGGTGAAAACCCATCTCTACAAAAAATGCAAAAATTAGTCCGGCATGGTGGTGCATGCCTGTAGTCTCAGCTACTCAGGAGGTTGAGGTGGGAGGATTGCATGGGCCTGGCAGTGAGCTGTGTTCAAAACACTAAACTCCAGCCTGGGTGACAAAGTGACACCCTAGTGAGACCCTGTCTCAAAAATTAAACAAACAAACAAATGAAAAAACAACTTAAGGACTTCAAATGTTTAATGACTATATTTTCATCCACAAACGTACATTTTTCTATGAATAGCAATATCAACCTGAAACTAGAATTCTGAAGATTGAATCAGATAGGAGAGAAGGAGAGTGCAAGAGAGCCTTGAGTCACTTTGGCCAGTAAAGAGCTGAAATAAATGGAGCCCGTTTCAAAATGTGTTATATTTTACTATGGTCATCATAATATAAAAGGAAACATATGAGAGAAAAATGTGATAGAATTCTTTCTGTTTTAGCCTGTTCCCCAAGTGTTTTAAATGTACCAAAAAATCTTCCCTTTTATAGTGTCCATGCTGGCACCTCCATTATGATGTCACTTATAGGTCTATCTGTTGCCAGATCAGTAATCAGCAATTCCAAAAGTCATGTTCACTCATGTGTGGAGGTACCAGAAGGCCATGGCTCAGAAGCTAAAAAAATCACTGCTACACAGGTGTGGTATAATGAAGAGAAGATCAGAGGGGATCCAGAGTCTGATGTAGCGTATTTGAGGGTTAATAGGAAGAAAATCTCCAAATCAATGATGTTAACTCTTAACAAAAGGGAACTTCACTGGTTGAATTACAATAGCAGATAGGAGGGTAAAAATAGCAATTTGAGATTTTTAAACCTGTGTTTGTAAGTTACATAAATAACAACAATACCCGAAGTTAGACCCCAGTGAATTCATTTCTGCTAGTTATGCTGGATAACAAAAAGAATGTTCTCAATCAAACCTAATAAACTACCATTTCAAAGCACCAACTATGTGCAAGATGCTATGCTAGTTGTAGTGGAAATTGTAAAATAATAATAATAAGAGCACAAAATGTGGTCCCAGTCTTTGGGGAATTTTTAAAAACTTATGAAACAGAATTGATTACATGTGAAATGAAAGAGCCAAATAGATGGAGAGATTCTCATGCCCTAATTGGAATCATGTTGTTTGACCTAGTTGTAGACTGGTATGATTCGGGAAAATTTTCATTCACTCTTTACACAATGAAAGACTAGTTTTCTTCCCATTTCACCAACAAAGTAAATAAAAAGAATACATCATCATTGCCTTACAATTCTAAAAGTAGAACAGTATCTTCTATGTGAAACAGAAGGCTAGATCAAAATAAATTTCAGTGTCAAAAGCAAAAGAGGTCTTTAAAGGAAGTGAAAAAATCAAGTTAATTCACTTCTTAATTACTGGCCTTAAAGAAATAAATTGAATATCTGGAAAAAAGAACTCAAAAAGCATCTCAGTTTCACGAGCAAATGCAAATAAAAAAAAAACCACAACCACAACCAACCAACACCAATCAGAGTGGTGCTCCTTGTGGGCCCTTTCTGAGGATTGGCAGAAACTGCATTTTTTAATCTCGGCTTTCATGTTTGTCCAAGATCTTTAAAGGGAGGGGAAAAAATAGAGAGAGAGGCAGGTACTGTATAAAAGAAGCTCCCTTGAGGTTTCTAATATTTACACAAAAACATCATAGGTGAGGAAACTCATCAGATTTGGCATCTGCTCTTTGGTGATGGACCCAGAAGAAACTTCAGTTTATTTGGATTATTACTATGCTACAAGCCCAAACCCTGACATCAGGGAGACCCACTCCCATGTTCCTTACACCTCTGTCTTCCTTCCAGTCTTTTACACAGCTGTGTTCCTGACTGGAGTGCTGGGGAACCTTGTTCTCATGGGAGCGTTGCATTTCAAACCCGGCAGCCGAAGACTGATCGACATCTTTATCATCAATCTGGCTGCCTCTGACTTCATTTTCCTTGTCACGTTGCCTCTCTGGGTGGATAAAGAAGCATCTTTAGGACTGTGGAGGACGGGCTCCTTCCTGTGCAAAGGGAGCTCCTACATGATCTCCGTCAATATGCACTGCAGTGTCTTCCTGCTCACTTGCATGAGTGTTGACCGCTACCTGGCCATTGTGTGCCCAGTCGTATCCAGGAAATTCAGAAGGACAGACTGTGCATATGTAGTCTGTGCCAGCATCTGGTTTATCTCCTGCCTGCTGGGGTTGCCTACTCTTCTGTCCAGGGAGCTCACGCTGATTGATGATAAGCCATACTGTGCAGAGAAAAAGGCAACTCCAGTTAAACTCATATGGTCCCTGGTGGCCTTAATTTTCACCTTTTTTGTCCCTTTGTTGAGCATTGTGACCTGCTACTGTTGCATTGCAAGGAAGCTGTGTGCCCATTACCAGCAGTCAGGAAAGCACAACAAAAAGCTGAAGAAATCTATAAAGATCATCTTTATCGTCGTGGCAGCCTTTCTGGTCTCCTGGTTGCCCTTCAATACTTTCAAGCTCCTGGCCATTGTCTCTGGGTTGCAGCAAGAACGCTATTTTCCCTCAGCCATTCTTCAGCTTGGTATGGAGGTGAGTGGACCCTTGGCATTTGCCAACAGCTGTGTCAACCCTTTCATTTACTATATCTTCGACAGCTACATCCGCCGGGCTATTGTCCACTGCTTGTGCCCTTGCCTGAAAAACTATGACTTTGGGAGTAGTACTGAGACATCAGATAGTCACCTCACTAAGGCTCTCTCCACCTTCATTCATGCAGAAGATTTTGCCAGGAGGAGGAAGAGGTCTGTGTCCCTCTAAAGGGAACTGTGACATTTCAAGCTCTGTTGGTGGGTTTAGGAGTTAATTTTTGTCAGCAACAAAGAAAGAAGTGTTAATGATAGGATTCACGTTGCTTCATAGATGCAAGGAAGAGTTCGTTTTTAAAGAGAGGACTGAAAAATCCCTGTGTTGTGGATATAATTAGGCCATGTGCTGTTTTCTCAGCTGAGCAGACTTCTTCGACCCTTGCCAATCAAAGCCAGAGAAAATTCAATTCCCATCTGACCTTGAACTCTTGGATAAAGGCTCCTGCTTGAACCAGTCCCTTTCTTCGTGATTGTTAATGCACATTTGGGCCTTTCCTCTCTCAAAAACCACAGTACCTTCATCCCCACCACCCTTCATACTGGGCTCCAAATTGGACTACATTTAAATGATCCTGCCTACTTTCAGAATCATTTAGAATCTGCCTATTTCAGATGAGAAATGCAGTAACAATGTAGGTAACAAAAATATAATATACCTGCACTCTGCAATTAATTGTTTCTGAGTTACTAAGCTAGATTCTGACCTCAATCTTTGAAGCTTTGTACAGTGATTCTTCATCATCTTCCAACATTGTGCTTCATCCTATGCCTATTCACAATGGCTTTGGGTTGACAAAAACAACTCATGGGGATTTTGTATTGTGTTTATGATTTGGGACTTTATCATATGGTCTTCTAGTATTTTAACACATAAACATATGGCAGGATTCAACCTCTATTTGCTTTATAAGATATTGATAAAAATGTATCTCATTCATAATGGTGCAGCAACTACTTTTTAATGGGGTTTTACTATGCTCTTTTGTTTTCATTGCCTTTATAAATTAGGATTTGACTTTGCTTTAATTACGTGTTTTTAATTATCCAGTTATCTGGTTATCAAATGAAAATGTTATTACTAATATAATTGGAACTCATCAAATCCTTAACTCTACCCCGATGCAGATTATCATTTTGTATTTTAATTAAAATGTTAGTGCTACACATTCCCTATAGCATCATTTGCTTGGTGCCTATAATTTCAAGATAAGATCCAGTAATATAGGGAGACAGGCTGCTCTGTATTCAGCTGAAGTGGAAAATATCTAACAAAGATATCACTTGTATTTTACATACATTTTTTCCATACACAGAAACTTTCTTGAATTCCTTTACCCAATAAATATTTATTGAGTCAATTTGTACCTATATTACTTTTGAAGACTTTGATGTGAAAAACATGTAATTAGAGTGGCAATTACAAAAGACTCTGCAGCAGCAAGCATGCTACTGTAAATATCTTTTGATTCAAGGGAAAGTGGGTTATGTTTTCACCTCCACTGTTGACTTGAATGAATTACCATTTTACTTTTAAATATTAGATTTGAAAATCAGAAAAAAATTTAGAATCCTTTCAAAGACTGTTCAATTTAATTTCATCTCATGTGTCTTTCATATTAAGAGAAACCTCAAATATTGGACATCTCCCTGTAGCCTAATTAGAAGCTGAAAATAGAGTTTTTGGTTTTATAAATTGGCAAACTTGTTAATTTTTCTTAAACTATTATTAAATAAAAGTATAACTTCCTTACATAAGTATTCTTCTGAACTATATTAATTTCTAACAACATATTAATATTAATCCTAATTCTAATAACCTTTTAGTAAATTATTATGGTTATAGAAAAAAAGACCATGTAAATAATAACAAATAAATATTCTTGGAAAACTTCAAAACTAAATTCAATGCAATTGAATAGATCTCCAAAAGTTAAACAAAAACAAAATATAGAAGGTGGAAGACACACATTTCTTTAAAACAAATCAGCAAAAACACCGTTACTAATCATGAAAGTTACTGCCTTTGAAAAATACTGCCTTTAAAAAATAGCTGAATCAATCATCTAAGTTATTGGTTGGGAAAGGAGAAAACCTGTGCTATTAATTTTAGCTTCACCCTTAATGTTTTCATACTAATAAGGTCATTTTAATCTTTCATACCTAAATGTAGTGGGTAATATCTATGTCTATAGAATTATCAAGGATACTGTAAAAATAATAAATATAAATAAAGTTTTAAATGTGGAGTAAAAATTACTGTATAAAGTGATTTGACCATTTTACTTCTAAATATTAGATTTGAAAATCAGAAAAAACTTAGAATCCTTTCAAAGACTAGCCAATTTAATTTCATCTTATGTGTCTTTCATATTAAGAGAAATCTGAAATATCAAACATCTCCTTGTAGCCTAATTAAAAGCTGAAAATAGAGCTTTTGGTTTTATAAATTGGCAAACTTATGAATTATTGATTATAATTAATTGTTATTAATTAATTGATTAAGTTATTATTGACTACATACAAATTTTCAAACTAACATCAAATAATTCTTAATCATTCTCATTTTTAAAATACTGAGATTTTGTTTTATTTCTACTTCTTCACTTTAATTTTGCTGAGAATATTTAAAATAACACCAAAAAATATGTATTATCGGTTTCTTAATACTTTAAATAGATATAATAATTGTAGGCTTTAATAAAATCTTAGTGTATTTTATATTCATAATGTACCAATTGTGAAAGAAGAAAAGCTATAATTTTGTAGGTAGTATAACTCTAATAGAAAAAAGTTCAAAGCTTAAGTTTGTACATTATTTTGTTATATATGGATTCTGCTGGTAAGAAATGTGATTTACATTTACATTATATTACAGTATTACATTATATTATAATAGCACTAAAAATGTATTACAAATTATTTAGTTGTCTGACATTTTGTATATTTTTAAAACCATAGGCCGGGTGCAGTGGCTCAGGCCTGTAATCCTAGCACTTTGGGAGGCCGAGGCAGGTGGATCATGAGGTCAGGAGTTCGAGACCAGCCTGACCAATATAGTGAAACCCTGTCTCTACTAAAAATACAAAAAATTACCAGACATGGTGGCAGGCGCCTGTAATCCCAGCTACTCAGGAGGCTGAGGCAGAAGAATCACTTGAACCCAGGAGGCGGAGGTTGCAGTGAGCCAAGATTGCACCATTGCACTCCAGCTGGGGTGACAGTGCGAGATTCCGTCTCAAAAAAAAAAAAAAAACCATAATATTTCTTCATTTTTAATTTGAACAATTTCTATTTCTATACATATTTAGATGTTCTACATATACATACGGATATACATAGAAATACAGACTCATATTTATAACTTTTCATTATTTTTATTATCTGAATTAAACTAGCCTAAAGGCTAGTTTGTGATAATTTAATGTCATTAAAGAACAAATCAACACATTGCCAAGAATTTCCAGAAAATTACTCTATCATCCTAACACAATCATGCCTTGCCAGTTATATCCAAAGTTAGGAAAACAAAATAAAATTTTTACAATTCAGCGAAACACACCAGGAAATTACTACAGATTAACATTATTTGTTGTCATTTGCAAAGTTACTGCGAAGATGTAAATGACAAATAAAAAAGTATACTGATCTCTCAAGCATTTCTCAAACAACTTTTTTAAACTTACCCCAGAAAAGCTCTCCATTAAATCCTAGGTAATGTGTTGTCTGATACTTTACAATTAATTTTAAAAGAAATGTACTGAAGACAGGCATGGTCGCAAATCTTGTCCCAAACATATTTACTCCATTTGGGCTGTATTGAAAGGTTGAAACTAACCTGATATTCCTGGGAGTTTTTTAACCTGTCCACTCTTAACAAGTCAAAATCACTTCTGCGGTGAAAAGTTATAACAACAGTCATAAAGGGAAGCTATGTGCGTGACTGAGAATGGACTATTACTAGAGGTCACAAGTTAATTTTTAAATAGATGCAGAAATGCACAGTATGATGGTAAGGTGAGTGGAAAAAAATCTTCCTCTGTGATTCATCTTGACTCCTCAAATCACTCTCTATTCTACCTAGCGATCTCAGAAGTGAGAAATGACTTGTCAAATGTGCATGCCACAAAGAACCTATTTTCCTACAGAGCTCATTCATAAAAGCCAGGCAAAACTAAAAGAATTACAAATTTGCTTCTAAAACCAGACCACTGGTGTAACCTGCTAGCAAGATAATGGTTCCAGCCCCATTAGAAAAAGAGGTGCCACAGAAGAAAAAGCAAGAGGATGATTGTAACTACCAAAATATTTGCAAACCGTTACATACCACTGCAAGTTCCTTTTGTCTTTCACGGAGTTTGATGTGGATTGGATTTTCCCCTGCAAATGCTGGTTATTATTTAAAGGTTTTGTTTTGTTTTGTTTTGTTTTCTGAGCCAACATTCTTTGTTTTTATCAGCTTTAGAAGTAAACGATTATGACTAGACTTTATGTATAAGAGTACAGGTAAAAACAACTGTGCCAGTGACTTGATTTTATATTGTAAATGTAAAAAATCCACCCTAGGGTGAGTTACACTCATTGGTTCTTGTTAGCTTTGCCATTTCCTTAATAGAGCTATATTTCCTAAACATATATGACAAGTGGAAATTGCATCCTAAGATAAACCTACAGCATTAAAAACAAAATTCAAAACAAAAAAAACCCTACTTTAAATATCCAAAGTATCAAACTAGTCATAAAGGTTCTCATGACAAGGTAAATGGTAGTGAAATGTAAATTTACATAAAATGCTCATTGTTAATCTAAAAGTAGGGGGAAAGTATTCTGCCAGTTGGACAGACATTATTAAACTAAAAAATTTCTGGTTTTTGTATATAAGCACCAAATTTCTAAGATCCAAAGGTACTTTCAAGTTACCGTGAAACTTTCTGAGTTAGCTGCATGTGCTTAAAGATCTATGACAAAATATTCACATTATTATTATAATTATCTGCCAACCTAGTAAAGGATGTTCGTCAATTTGATATTATTCAGTGACTTTTCTTATTTGCTAATTAAATATATATAATAATTAACTAGTTTTCTAACGCTCTCATGTTAGAGACAGTTAAACATCCTCTATGAGTACTTCATGTTTGTCAACATTGATAGGAAATTTAACATTTTTACTTGCTAGGTCCTATCAATTCTGATTTAAAATATTTTATTTCTGTGTTTCTGTTAGTTCAAAATAAAACAAAAAAGTGTTCCTGCCTCGCATATTTGTGATCTGTACACTATAAATGCACTCTTTCATCTGCTCTTAATTATATACAAAACAGGAGATATAAACTATTATTGTGATGTTTACAGAAAAAAATAACATTTTATGCATCAAAAATTACGTATGACTAGAGACTTTATTTTTAATTTAAAAAATATCTGTGGCAAAGCCTTCAGCAAGCAATACTGCTCTTTTCCTTACAGAGTATATATAGACCCTTTGTATTTCATAACCATCCATTGTAAAACCTCCACAAATGCCTAAATTTGCCAACTTCAATATAGCATATAATCTACTTCATACGAATTGAATAAAATGTAATGTTTTCAGAGCTACTGCAAAATGTATAAAAAGAAAAGTTGAAAGGAGGTATCTATCCTAAGTGTTTAGCCTGACTCACTAGTTAAGTGACTCATTTCGTATCACCTCATAGGTCAGTGGTTTAAATGTCTGCTTTTTATGTCATACAGCTGTGGAGTTTCAATCAAAATTTCAAACATCAAACTGTGAATGCAAAATGTCTATCGTACACAATGCACCATGACAGCCATAAAAATTGTTAAATCTTTTTATTGTAATTGGTGGATTCTAAAGCAGGCATATTGCAGTTACACATTCACAAAATCTCTTTCTTTCTTTTTTTTTTTTTTTTTTTTTTTTTTTTTTTTTTCAGATGGAGTCTCATTCTGGCATCCAGGCTGGAGTGCATTGGCGCGATCTCAGCTCACTGCAACCTCCGCCTCCAGGGTTCAAGCGATTCTCCTGCCTCAGTCTCCTGAGTAGCTGTATTACAGGTGTGCACCACCATGCCAGGCTACTTTTTTTTTTTTTTTTTTTGGTATTTTTAGCAGATATGGAGTTTCACCATTTTGGCCAGGCTGGTGTCAAACTGCTGACCTCAAGTGATCTGCCCACCTTGGCCTCCCAGAGTGCTGGAATTACAGGCATGAGCCACTGCACCCAGGCTCTTTCTTTCTCTTATACACATGCACAAACCCACAGACATACTGTATACAGTTGCAGCTGAAAAGCATCTATTGAATGATGCTGTTAATATTCAGACTGAAGTACTTGAGATGAATATAACTATTTTATCCGCTGACAAAATATAGAATGCAAGAAAGGAGAAAATAAAGCAAAGAAAAAGCATAGTAAATAAAAAACACAAAATAAAATGGCATATGTATGCATAAATACATCAGCAATTATAAAAAGCATATAAATGCACTGAAATTTCTACTAAAGGGTTGAACATGGCTGGGTATAGTGGCTCAGGCCTGTAATCCCAGCACTCTCAGAGGCCAAGATGGGAGGATCACTTGAGGCTAGGAGTTTGAGACCAGCCTGGTCAACATAGTGAGACCCCTCTCTATCTAAAAAAAAAAAACAAAGGGCATGATGGCTCATGCCTATAATCCCAGCACTTTGGGAGGCCAAGGCAGGTGGATCACCTGAGGTCAGGAATTCAAGGCCAGCCTGACCAACAGGGAGAAACCCCACGTCTCTACTAAAAATACAAAATTAGCTGGGCATGGTGCCACATGCCTGTAATCCCAGCTGCTCGGAGGCTGAGGCAGGAGAATCTCTTGAACCCGGGAGGTGGAGGTTGCAGTGAGCCAAGATCATGCCATTGCACTCCAGCCTGGGCAACAAGAGTGAAATTCCATCTCAAAAAAAAAAGTTGAACAAATATATATATATATATATTCATATTTGTTCACAATAAATATATAGAGTGATATATGTATATCACTGTATTCAACTCTATAGGAGTTTAAAAGGTAGAAGCAGAACTTGTTTTTCATGGAGTTTAGAATCCACATAGTTGCTTTTTTTTTTTTAAATCAAAGAATGAAATAGTGACACCCAAGAAGAGCTTGGTATATACAAGGAAAATGACAAGTCAAATAATTTTCCTTGGTCTTTTCCAATGTTTAGAAGAAGCCCATACTTAGTCCATATACAAGTCACTTATGTAATTGTCATTTTGATATGATTACTTCCTAAACATTGTTACATTTTCTTAAAGTGTTCATATTAGCATCCTCAAATGAAAATGCTATCATTGTCTTTATAGATTTTAAGACTTTCTAGTCTTAAAAATCTATAAGACTTTAAATGTAAAGACTCATTATTTTAAACACAAGAACACATCTTGAACAGTATTAGGTTTAAATTTATTTCCAAATGACAAACTAAAAAGTATGCAAAGCAAAGTAGGTAACGATACGTGAACCTTACCCAGCACAGTGATTTAATGAGATGCCCTTTCATTTGCCCTTGGGTTAGAGCAAAAGCAAAACTGACAACTCAGGTGGAGAACTGGTAAATGAGAAACGAAACTTGGCCTGTGGTTTCATGTTTAAAGCAAAAATACAGATTCAAAGCACCTGAAGATAGATGAGAATGGCTACCTTATTTCTAATAAAAAAAGATGTTTATGCAATTCACACCTGACTTGTGTATGTTAATAGAAATAGCTTAAAAATCAGAAAATTAGTAAAGAATTGAATAAAAGTCAACACAGAACTGTATAACTTAGTCCTCAGGATTTCAAATCAATGTGTCCTTCCAATAATAATTCAAACATAGAAAAGAATACTGCCAAAAAGTTTGTACATTTATATTTAGCATAATACATAATATTAAAAAAACAAAATATGGTCTTACCTATTAAACTGACAAACAGTGAAACATTAGATACTAAGGTTGACCAGGATTGGGTCTGCAGGTATGAGGGAAGCTTATGGAGTGTAAATTGATTAAGCTTTGTAGAAGAAATTTAGAAACCTGTATCAAAAGCAATTCCACTTCTAAGATTTTACCCTAGAAAATCATAGCCAGGTGAAAAGATATATGCACATGTATTTTCATTGCAACATTGTTCATAAAAGTAGAAAAGTGAAAACAATCTAAATGTCCAAATTGACTGAGTAAATTAAATTTCATGTACTTTCTTACAATGGAATACTATGCAGTCTTTAAAAATACTGTACCATATACTGAAGTGGAAAGACGTTAAAAATAAATCCAATGAAATTAAGTGAAAAAAGCACACTACAAAACTATATCTATAGGATGACCACATATTTGTGACTATTTTATTCATCTACAAATGCAAAAATACTGGAACCCTATGCAGCAAAATGTTAACTTTGTGAAGTTACAGGTGATTTTTATATTTATTATTACTTGTATTTTCCAAAAATAACATACATTAATTTTGTAGTAATAAAAAAAGCTAAAATTTAGTTTAGACTTTCAATGAAGTACACAAGATAAAAATAGTAGCTAAATTTATTATAAAACATCATTTCTGAGTTGTAGGTCCTCTAGTTTTTCAATTACTGTGTTTCTGATCTGTGAGTACAATCCCTACGTTGGCCTTGAGACCTCCCCTAGTAATCATTTGATTTTTTCCTAGGATGACCCTCTGTTTCCTTTACAAGTACCCAATTCCTTAAAAGCAACAGTTTTAGAACTGCTATGCATTTAAAATTTGAAAATGGTGATGAACATTTCAGCATGCAGGCGGGACCTCTATTTTCCCATAATGTCTCTTAGCACAGCAACTATTGTATCCTGCATAGTGACGCATCTAGTGCCATGTCTGTCTACCAGGTAAGAAGAGAGCTCCCTCCTCCCTGGGGGTGGGGAACAGAAGAAGCCACATCTTCATTTTTGTGTAGCCATATGCTTGCTTTTTCCATATCAAGCACTCATCATTGTTGAACTAAACTGAACATGCTAGAAAAATCTCTCCGTTGATTAAACTTAAAATGAAAAACATTTACAAATGTTAAATATTAAATTTTTATATTCATATTTTTGCTCAAATATCTTTTGCTTCTGATATGCTGTAACTATGAGGGACAAGGAGTCTATTACAGTCACAGGTCGTTAGGAACAATCTTGCCACTGTCCTCGAACGTTTTTGATCATTCCAGCTGTATTTGACTACAGAAATAAGTGACGCAATATCCTTTACTTGATTCCCATTCAGCCCTTTCTTGGTGTGACATTGACTTTCTATTTAAATGGAAGATTTTTCTGAATACAGATCCAATAATGACTAATAACCAAAAATAGTGATTTCTAATAACTGTGTGATAGTCAGGAGTTCCACCGGCTATTGTTAGGGTATTATAAATCTTTCCACAAACTCCAAACCTATTTTCCACATTAGATAATAAGTAACTTATATGACTATGCACTTTTGAGAGAGAGTGAGAGTGGGATTATGAAGTCAAACAATTGATCAGAAGATAAATTCCATAAAGGCTGTTGCTGTGTTTCGAATGCCTGCCAAAACTCATGTTGAAATTTAATTGCCACTGTGACAGTGCTGACAGCTGAAACCTTTGGGAAGTGATTGAGCCAAGAGGCCTCTGCCCACCCAGATGGATTAATTCCATCATTGCAGCAGTGGTTTAATCATCATGGCAGTGGGCTAGTTATCATAGGAGTTCTATCCTCTTTTTCTTTTTCTCTCTCACCCTTCCATCCTTCTCACTTCTGCCATGGGATGACTCTCACCAGGTACTGGTGCCATGCTCTTGTACTTACAGAACTGTGAGCCAAATAAACTTCTTTTCTTTATAAGTTACCTAGACTTAAGGTATTCTGTTATAGAAGCAGAAAATAAACTAAGAAAACTGATACCAGGAAGTATCAGTTGCCATAAGCAATATCTGAAAATGTGGAAGTGGCCTGGGACCTGGATAATGGATAGAGGCTAAAAGAATTTGAGGAGTGGGCTAGAAAAAGCATAGGTTGCTGTGGATGGACAGTAAGGGTGATTCTAGTGAGGGCTCAGAAGAAGACCACAGAACCAGTAAGAGCCTGAATCTTCTTAGAAATTACTTATATGGTCGTGACCAGAATGTTGATACAAATGTGAACAGCAAAGGCTATTCTGCTGAGATGTCAGAGAGAGATTAAGAACAAGGTATTGGAAACTGGAGTAAAGTGTCAGAAAGTAGGAGCCGGGGGTGGTGGCTCACGCCTGTAATCCCAGCATTACACTCAAGTGGATCACTTGAGGTCAGGAGTTCGAGACCAACCTGGCCAACATGGTGAAACCCCCGTCTCTACTAAAAATACAAAAACGTAGCTGGATATGGTGGCATGCACCTGGAATTCCAGCAACTAGGGAGGCTGAACCTGGGAGGCAGAGGTTGCAGTGAACCTCGGGAGGAGAGTGAACCTCCTGAACCTTGGGAGGAGAATCGCTTGAACCTGGGAGGCAGAGGTTGCAGTGAGTCGAGATCGCGCCACTGCAGTCTAGCCTGGGCAACAGAGACTCCATCTCAAAAAATAAAAGAAAATTTTTTTTAATAAAGTAGGAAAGACCCTGGCAGAATAGTGTCCATGTTCTAGGACTTTATGAAACGCAGAGCTCAAAGAGTGATAAATCAGGATATCTGGTGGAAAAAATATCTAAGCAGTAAAGCATTCAGACTGCTAAAAGGTTACTTCTAACTGCATACTGGAATGACTTAAAGATGAAATGTATAATTAAAAGAGAAGTAGAACATAAAGACAGAATATTCACAGACTGACTAGGTAAACAGTGAAAATGTGTGTTTGGGAGATAATATTAAGGGTGTATTGTTAAAAAGAGATGAATATGGATACAAAAAAAAGCCAAGTGCCATTCATTAAAACAGTGGGAGAAAGCCCCCAAAGGCACTTCAGAGATCTTTAAGGCTACACCCCCCATCAGAGGTCAGAATCATTTTGGGGGATGGACCCAGGGTTCCCTACACAGGCTCGTTGCCAAGAGCCACCTTGGGACTCTGATCCCCACATTCCGGTGCAGTATTCTTTGGCTGCTCCAGGTGTGATTCAAGTGGCTCAGCCCACTACTCCAGAAGGTACAGGCCATAAGCTTTGGCAACGCCCACGTGGTATTTAGTCTGTAAGCATGATGAATGCAAGAGCTGTGAGGTATGACTGCCTCCACTTAGGTTTCAAAGGGTAATGCCTGGTGGAGCTGTGCAAGTGGAGTGACCCCCAAGATTACAGAACTATAGGATACGAGTGTGAAACTCCAGCCTGAGCGAGCTAAAGCATGGGCTGAGCCCAGCAAAGTCATAGCAACAGGGCTGTCAGAGGCCTTGGGAGCCCAACTCCCATCTCAGTGTGCCCAGGATGCAGGACATGGAGCCAAAGGAGGCTATTCTCTAGATTTAAGACTTAATGTTACTTTCCCTGCAGGGTTTTGGACTTGCTTGGGACCAGTTACCCCTTCTGCCCTACTTCTCTCTTTTGGAATGGAAATGTCTATTCTATGCCTGTCTCACCGTTGTATTGTGGAAGTAGATGGCTTGTTTTGATCTCACAGGCTTATAGCTGCAGAGTATTAACCTCAAGATAAATTGTACGTTGAGTGTCACTCTTATCTGATTTAGATGAGACTCTGAACTTTGGACTTTTGAGTTGATGCCAGAATGAGTTAAGACTTTGAGGGCTATTAAGATGGAGTGAATGTATTTTGTACTAAGAAAAAGATGAATTTTGGGGCAACAGGGATAAAGTGCTGTGGTGTAAGAGTCCCCGCCAAAACTCCTGTTGAAATTTAATTGCCACTGTGACAGTGTTGAGAGGTGGGACCTTCACGAGGTGATTGGGTTGGGGGGGCTCCACCCCTCTGAATGAATTAATGCCATTATTATGGGAATAGGTTAGTTGTTATGGGACTTTGGCTGTCTGTCCCTTCCACCTTTCTTTTACCCTTCCACCTTCTGCTCTTCTGTCACGGAATGACCCTCATCAGATACCAGCACCATGCTCTTGGAGTTCCCAGCTTCCAGAACCATGAGCCAAACAAACCTCTTTTCTTTATAAATTACCTAGTCTGTGATATTCTGTTACAGCAGCAGAAAATGAAATAAGACAGCTGTCAAAATGCTATTCTGACTAATTTTCCTTTGCTGGCACTTCCCAAAAAGAACAATGTTATCTCAACTACCATGATATAAAATGTTTAAATCATCAATTCATAATTTTTGTTATGACTTAACTGTTACCATTGGGAGGGTAAGATAGCATTGTGGTTAAAGAACACTGACAGACCTGAATTTGCCATTAATTATAGATGAGCAAGTTTCATAACTCTCCTACGCCTGATTTCTCTCTATAAAATAGGAAAAATTATACTTGCCTTAGAAAGCAGTAGTACCTCTAATTAATTAAGATGAAAATGTAAGGAATTCAGCAAATTACCTGCTACATAATAAGAGTTTAATAAATGATAGTTGAGAAACAGTCCCATTTTATAGATGAAGAAAATAGTCCTCAGAGGAATAGTTTCACGTAATTATTAATGTAACGAACCAAAAATGAAACCCCAATTTCAGTTAAGCTCAGACCTATGTGATCGCAAAGCTCATGGTCTTTCCACTTCACTGTATTCTTTTCTGATTCCCAGATTTTCTCTCTCTTTCTCTCTCTCCCCACTACCTTTGCCTAATTGCAATCATTTTCACTCAAATTATTTTTCTTATTTTTTCCAAAGCAAATATCTCAAATAAACAAATCCTTTGCCTATTCACAATTAATATATAAAAAAAAGATGCTTCTTGAGGGAAGAGGAAGTCCATTTTATTAAAAATATAATGTTTTCTAAAAACTGTAACATGTTTTCTTTTCTGTTACATAATCTCTTAATTGTGATCTATCACAAATGGCATTTTCTATCCCATTGATGGCCACTTGAAGCCTGTAGTCGATTCAAAAGTATGTTTCACACAGGAAATGGACAGTTATCTATTTTGCTCATCTAACACCCAAATCCACACTAAAGCACAAGTGCTATCACACCTATAGATATGGCTTGAACCTGGGAGGCGAAAGTTGCTGTTAGCCAAGATTGTGTCACTGCACTCCAGCCTGGGCAACAGAGCAACACCCCGTCTCAAAAAAATCAAAATCAAAAAAATGGTAGATACGTACTAAATTATATTATCTCATTTTCTCTATCCTTTAAAATTTTTCTGGTCACAGATTTCTTATATATCTATGACAACAAAGAAAGAAAAGTAAATGTAATCCCAAATCTCACACTCTAGATTTGTGCCTGTGACACAAAATCTAGATATGGAACCTAAACTGGCATTAGGAGTTTAAACTTTTACCATCTTCTTTATTAAAAGTTACTTGTTAAGACAATGAGCTGCCCTGGGCCATGTGCAGAAGAAATTTGGTAGACAATGCTCTTGTCTTTCTGAAACTTCATTTACACTTTTGGAAGGCACGTTCATGTTAATGATTTCCTCGTTTTAATAGCAGCTCCTAATTGTAGTTTTAAGAGACAAGGGTTTCTCTATGTAGTACATTATAAACTGCCCCAAACATAGAAACTTGATTTAAAGTTACTTTAAGTAAAAAACAACAGTATCACTTTTAAGAGAAGTTAAGGATGTTATGAAGTAAAATAATGAGTTAATAATCACAGACCATGCGGGCGCGGTGGTTCACGCCTGTAATTCCAGCACTTTGGGAGGCCATGGTGGGTGGATCACAAGGTCAAGAGATCGAGACCATCCTGGCCAACATGGTGAAACCCCATCTCTACTAAAAAATACAAAAATTAGCTGGGCATGGTGACATGTGTCTGTAGTCCCAGCTACTCGGGAGGCTGAGGCAGGAGAATCACTTGAACCTGGGAGGCAGAGGTTTCAATGAGCCGAGATAGTGCCACTGCACTCCAGCCTGGCAACAGAGTGAGACTCCATCTCAAAAAAAAAAAAAAAAAAAATCACTGACCCACAACCAAGGAGAAAAATTAAACATAATTTTGAATAAGAGAACATGATACTAGAGCATTAATCCTAACATTTACTTTTAACATTAAAGAGCAATTATCCCAGCTTATTTTATTTAGGAAATATATTAAAATGTTAACAAAGGCTGTTCTAGGTAGTAGAACCAAAGACAAATTTATTTTTCTCCTTAATTTGTTTTTCTTCATATTTTTCTGAATATTTTACATGTTCTATAATGAGCATGTACTTTTTCAAAATGTTAAAATAAAGGATGCTGAAATAAATATCATGCATCACATAAAACAAATATTTTATCATATATTTATTATATAAAATATAAATATATTTATTTATTTTGTATATTTATTATATTACAATAATATGTACAAGTTTTGCCTTTTCCTTCAAAGTCAAAATAGGAAGTTTTTAAATGTCATGTCCAATTTTAAGTTTAACATCCATGACTTTGATATAATTTAAGTTCTGGAAAAATTATGTAAATTAAAGCTCAATCAAATAATATTTGTTCTCATATCAACCATAGCAAATCATTGTTTTGATTCAAAGCTTCAATTTTACTTTTACTAAATTGACTTGTCTATTATATCAAAGGTCAATTTAATTTGTTTATGTAGACACAACTTTTATTTTATTTTAAAATATTTCAACTTTTAAATTAAGTGTAAATTAGAATTGGTTGGACAGAATAGTACTTTTTGAGTTTTACTGTTTATTCCAAATGTTCTATTCTAAAATATTTGCAAAGAGCATGATATTTTATAAAACTAAGAAGATTTTTAAAGTAAAATATTTCTAGAATAAAATTTTTATTTAAGTAGACATAAGAGCAAAATGTTGATTCTGAATGCTTTAGCTTTCCTTTGGGTTTACCTAGAAAGTTTTTAGCTTCAAGGATGTCTGAAGATTGCTCACTAAGCAGTCAAGGAAAGAGAACCACTGGTCTGGCATAATTTTTCCATTGTAGCGGTATGGCTTTGTTATAAGAAAAATGCACAGGGCAGATGACTTGCACCAAGTATCTATAATTCTCATTGCAATGATTTCTAAAAATTGAAATTAAAAACAAAACCTGTTTATGGAGTATATATTTAGCACACAGGAACTGTTAAATCATCCACATATATTATCTCAATTGAATTCACAAAACGACCTGTGAAAAACAATCTGGGTACCCAGTTCTCCTCCCTTTCCTCTTTTCTCCCCATGCAAATCAGACTTCAGTCTGAGGGTTCTCCCCATCTCATCTAGCTCCCTCCCCCAGTTCTTGCCTAATCCCATTTTGGGGTCTTCTGTGCAAACCTGAGCTAACACATATGGAACAATTGTTTTTCTGAGGGAATAGACATTTTCTGAAGGTTCAGACATCTTTTTGAGAAATGCTTTCAAGTATGACAAAGACATAGCATACTGTACAATGGAATGATAAGTGTTTTGTGCATTTTCATGCTACTAAAGTCATATTTTAAGCCAAGTAGAGAATTGTAAAAATGTGCCCCTAATGTGTCTCTTGGTTAACTGGCTCTATAAAATAGTCCTCAATGACTCCTTAGGTGTACAGGTAATAATTTTTAATACTATAAATACGACTAATATCATTGCTATTACTAGTGTTTGTTTATTTGACTTTTCCACTATTTCCAACCTTTTTTTCCTATTTCCCTGGAAAATTACAATGAGGAATGCCTTAAAAATAATGAGCTGGGGCCAGCCACAGTGGCTCACACCTGTAATCCCAGGACTTTGGGAGGCCGAGGCAGGTGGATCACCTGAGGTCAGGAGTTCAAGACCAGCCTGGCCAACATGGCAAAACCCCGTCTCCACTAAAAAAAAAAAAAAAAAAAAAAATACAAAAATGAGCCAGGCATGGTGGCTGACGCCTGTAATCTCAGTTACTCAGGAGACTGAGGCAGGAGAATCACTTGAAACCAGGAGGCAGAGGTTGCAGTGAGCCAAGATCACACCACTGCATTCCAGCCTGGGTGACAAGAGTGAAACTCCATCTCAATAATAATAATAATAATAATAATAATGAGCTGGGTACAGTGGTGTGTCTGTAGTCCCAGTTACTAGGGAGGCTGAAAGCAGGAGGATTGCATGAGCTAGGAGTTCAAGATCAGCCTGGACAACATAGCTAGTTCCCCTTACTAAGAAAATAAAAGGGGGGTAAAGTAAAAAAATATATAGTATGATAGTATGATAGAGTGGAAAATGTAAGGGCTTTAGAATTAGAAAAATTGAGTTTGAAACCATAACAGCCTACCACTAGCAAATTCTGTGAGACCTTGGACAAGTTACTAACATTTTTCACCTTCAGTTTTCTTACCTGTAAAATGAAAATAACGTTATTTAACTTGAGGTTATTGAGAACTCAGTAAGTAAGGTGACTTATGTTGGTCTTACAAGTAATGTTTGTTTTTATTTTATATTATTTTTTTGTCCCTGTATGCACTGAGACAGATCTATAAATATTCAAAAATGAATTTTGATTTTAAAATAATTTAATTGTGGAGACAATGTTTATTAAGCTGTTGTTGGAAGAATATATATAAACTATATATAACGTACATTAGGCGTGATATATACTCACCCACATATGCAGACCTATTAGAATCAGGATACTCATCTATGGCTAATAAATTTATTTTAGCCTCTGGGCAACAAATTTTATAAATTATATTTCAGAACTATTTTTGTTAAAAGCACTATGAATGCATTCTTATCTATATCCACTGCTATAACAGAAAACACATTTAGAAAGATAAGATCATTCATCCCTATACCTGTGGCTCTTTTTCCGTAGAAGTTTCTCTAAGTAAAGTTTTTCATCTGAGTTGATTAACATAGATGTGTATACACATACAACTATATCAGAGATTATATATAAAGAGAAGGAGGGGGACTTAGGGATTTACTTAGTCATTGGTTTTGCTCTGAAGATAGAAAATGCTAGCTTTAGACAAGAAGTTCTCTCTTCAAACGTCAAGAGCTTGTCTTAACTTTGATAGCTTTGGCAGCTTGTTCAGAAAAATCTACAAATCTAGATCTACAAATGTTTGAAATGCTCCATCAGACAAATTCAAAATACTACAAACATTCATGTCTCTGTAGAAAAAGATAATCCATATTATTCTTTCCTCTTGCTTATAATTTTAGTGCCTGCAACCCTGCCCTCGGGGATGATCAACTGATTTGGGCAAGATGGGTAAAGGAGGACAAAGAAAGGGGTGGGAGGTAGGAAACAGCATCACCATTGTTGCTGATTTCCCATTTATTTTAGGAAAAAAATTTGTCCTCTGAGGTTTTTGTATCCAAGATGACAAGCTAGGTGAAACACTAAGAGATTGGGTAGACTTCTCAGAAAGTGTTATAGTGGCAGGTGAAACCCTGGAGAAAAACCCATACCTGTAAGGGCATTTGAACCCGTGGGGGTGGGAAAGTGGGAATGACCTGTGTCTACTACTCCCTTCCTCTCTCCTCACCCTTGGGCAACCTGGCCAAAGGCAGCTACCAGAAATGAGTAACTTCAGCCACTGAACCATCCTTAGGAGAATGGATGGCTTCCATCTTAACTCTAATTTTCCTTTAGCCATTTCTGTTTTTGTGCCTCCTCAGTTCTCCTTAAGGTCAAAACAACATTAGTGGTTTTTAAGGTGTTAAGTTGGCTGTCTTTTTCTCACATTTTAAGTGCAAAACACAGAAAATGAGAAACAACAAGAAATCCCTCATGGTCTTAAGAACAATCTATTTGAAAATTTCAGTGTGCAAATCCAGTTAAATTTAGACTTAACTTCAGTTAAATTTAACGTGCCAAATTTCAAATGGAAATTTGGTTCTCTGCATTTTAAAATTTGTAACAACTGCTTACGATATTCTATTTAAGACATATCACAATGTACATGATAGAATTAAAGGGTCATTTATATAAATTGTTATCGACTACAACACAAACGATGTTCTCAGAGGAATTGTTAAAATCATCTAATCCAACCCACTCATTTTTACAATGGGAAAACTAAGAGAAATGGAGAGTCTATTCAGAAGCAAAATCACATTGTGGTTTAAAAAAAAAAAAATTCAGCTGGTACACATAGGTACAAGTATAAAGGTTGTTCAAATATATTGATTTATTTCTGCTTCAGTTGGCAAATTGCCACTGCCCTGTGTCCTCTGAGTGCCCCACTCTATCATGGTCTTCTGTCACCTTCCCTAGTAGCTTTTGGACGCTTCAATATAGCAACTAATGAGTTAACACCTTGCAATCAAGAGATCCTTGGGAGCTGGGCTTCTCCACTGAGAGCCAGGTCCTTTCAGATTGGTTGATTGCATAAACATGCAGACAGATAAATAGTTTTTGGTATCTCCCCGGCAGGCAGTCAATTACAGAAATTTAAATAATCAACGGTAGTGGAAACTTGCCAGTTGACCTAGCATTCATTCTCATGCTTTCATTTCCTCAAAATAATTCAGGACTCCCTACTCTTATCCCTAGGCAGTCATCTATCTGGTCTTTCTCATGCAGCTCATGTATTTTTGTAAAACTTGAACCCACTCTTAGCCTCCTGGCAAAGCCTTGATAGACTTCACTATAAGGTGGGCATGTGACCAACCAATCAGGCTGTTTGGAATGCCAAGACAGCATTGCTGTCTCTTCCTCTGTTCCCTATTGAAGCCACCCTATTAAACAAGGGAATAAGACGTAGAATAAAGTTTAGACGGTTGACTGTAAAGAGAAAAGACAACGACAAAACAAAACAAAACAAAACATAAAAATGGAGTCCTTGCTGGCATAACTGAGCTTCTAGATTAATCAGCCTATACATGAGCCTTTCAAATAACTCAACCTATACACTTCTTTTGTTATTTAAGCCTGTTTGAGTTGAATTTTCTTTTACTTGAAATCCTAAGGGACTTACCTTATAAACTAGTTCCCCACCAAAGCTTTGCCAAGATTCTCTAATACAATTATTTAGTTATATGATAAGGTAAAATTTCCCTAAATATGTTCTGAAAAGCATAAATTCCAAGATGAATTAATAATTATGGTCCCGGAGAGGAACAGCTCAATAAACAAAGTTAGATAGACAGAACTGGATTATTTAACGAAGATTTGTGGTATACCCAAAACATAATTTTTATCTATTATTCCCATCCTATCCTTTTAAAATTTATTCATTAGGGCACTCTTCTTCTGCCCTTCCCTGAAGAATTTGGCAGGTCCACTGACTTTTCTTCTTACTCTTTGGGAAGAGCTTTGAAGCATAAAACACGGTGCCAATTTCGTTCTTTCCTTCCTCTCACTATTCACCTACTCACCAGCTGCTCAAAGAAAGGTGCAGTGGGGGTAAGGTTACCAGATTTAGTCAATAGAAATACAAGATGCCTAGTTAAATTTGAATTTTAGATGAATAGTAAATGATTTTTTAGTATAAGTATGTCCCAAAGATTACTTGTCCATCTGAAATTCAAATTTAACTGAGAGGCTTATATTTTTTCTGATAACCTTAGGTGAAGCAGAGAGGAGAGGTAGGGGGATCTGGTTTGTTGAGCAACTTCCTTTTCTTTGGACATGGCAGATAGCGAGGGTTATGTAGTTGAGCCAATTTCAAGCGTTCTTTGAACATTCCCTCATAGGAGACATCTCCAGCATCAACTCTCAAGACTTAAGTAATACTCCTCATTCCCCCAGGATGCCCACACCTCTTTAGCCTCTGGTCCACCAGCAGAGGGGCTATACACCAGTTATTACCCCCATCACCAACCCTTGGTTCACAGGCAACAATGAAGCATCTTTGCCCCCATGCAAAGTGGATTCGTGGCCTGATCATCTTTGCCCCCATGCAACATTGCCAAAGCATCTTTGCCACCATGCAACAGCGGATTCCTGGCCTGACCTTCAAAGTCCTAATGAACCAACTTTTGCATTTAGACTTTTCAGGAGAGAATCAACTTGTCTAGAGTGCTCTGGCATACTGGAAACACACATTAAGCTCTTTAAGAGTAGTCCCACAGAAGCCACTGCGAATTTGCTGGGCTTGGTGTAGGAGACAGTAACTTTCCCAACTGGAAAAAGCTGAGGCCCCATAGCACAGCTACTAGTCACTTTCAAGGAAAGCTCACAAAAACCCTCTCTTTATTCTCTGAAGGGATCCAAGGGTTTGGAATCCACTCCCAGATATTATGCTTGTACCATCTACATATTGTGACTTAGCAACTTACTGGAGAATTTTGCATTTATTTTATCTTTATGTCTTGTTGAAATTTCAATTTTAACATTCTGTTATATAGCTTTCTTTTCTGGGAAAATTCTCACAACTTTTAATATAGCATGACTAAAGCAAACCTGAAGGAGAGCTGAACTGCCTTCCTAGACTGGCTGTCTCGTGCATGACCCCTACTCCTGTCTATTTGCTGAAAATATCCTCCCTATAACAAAATAATGACAGGAATTTTAGGGGACTGGATTATCGCAAGACTCCTGAAACCGTCCTGAAACGTCCTGAAACTCCTGAAACGGTCCTGAAACCATACCTTGAAAAAATTCCTGCAGAAGTTAAAAACATTTCCCCCTCATTGTGTTATTCTAATCTCCCATCTCATTCTACAAAACCCCTCCACGGAGGCCTTTGATCCTCAAGCTTCTTATCTAAGTAGTGCCACGTGTCAAGTTCAAGGTCTCCGAATAGAATGATTACACTGGGGAAAACAGGAGTATGGGTTTCATGGGATCTGGGACCCATGATAACCTCTAACCATAAAGTTTAGGTGAGGGACTTCCTCATCCGGCTACAAAGACCTCAGTTTCTTAGTTGTGAAAGGAGGAAGTTGAACTACATGGTTGCAAATGGCCCCTCCAACCTGAAAAACATATGACTTTGATTCTAAATTCATAAGGGAGTAGGACATGGATGCTGCAGTAGTCTTATACCTGAGGTTAATTCTAAGAATTAAAAGAACCTTCACTGAAAGGAGAGCGACATTGACGATGGTAGAAAGTTTTCGTGGTAGCTTCCTAAGGAAAATTGTGGCAGAATTAAATGATCCTACTTGGAAACAGAGAAGTAAGACTTGTAACTACAGCAGACCAAGCCATTCCCAGGCAGTAGATCTCACTGGGCAGGCAGAGACCTTGGCGTCTCTCACTCTACCTGGCCCACTTTCCATAGTCCATGCTCTGCCAGGGTTACTGAAACATCAGAGGTTTGGTCTAGGTCCTGCTGCTCACAGCATAGAAAGTCAATCACTGAGACAGTGGTTATTGCCAAAGAAGAAGACTTTAATCAAGTGCTATAGCCTAGGAGATGGGAGGTCAGTCTCATATTCATCTCCTTGACTGACTATAATTAGGACTTTATATAGCAGGAAAGAAGTGTAACTATGTATGGAAAACCAGGAACTTGGGATGGATAAGAAAGCAATCATGATGAACGAGGGGCCCTGAGTCTCAGTGTCTGGATGTTATGATCTGGTGAGTTTCAGCTCTTTTATACTTTTTGAGAGGGCTAGGGGTCCTATCCTCAGGAAGAAACACAGATAAAACACATGTAAGTTTCAAGCTTTAAGAAGAGAAGGGACAATTTCTATGTTTATCCAAAATAACTGTCTACGAAACTATTGGGTGAGTTTCACCAAGTTTGAGTCCAAAGCCTGTCTCAAGTCCGGTAATCCATTAATGGAAATGGAATCTCTCTCTCTCGCTCTTTCTCTTGCTCACTTGCTCTCTGTCTCTCTGGTTGTACAAAACTCTTAGATCACATTAAAAATGACTCATATTCTTTCGTAGTATTAGGTGATGTATCAGGATCTCAGGAGGAAACAGACAGCTTGCCAAAAGTAATCAAAGGGTGCTTTCCAAAGAGGATCACAAGGGATAGTGCAGTAACTTGGGGTTTGTAACAACAAAACTTTTAATCTATGTCCAAAAAGAAGAAGAAAGAGCAGTTCTAAGCCCCTAAAAGAAGACAGCGTGCTATCCTCTCCACATTTCTCTAGAGAAGGCTTCCAACTTGAAGCAGCCCCACAGGAAAAGTGCCAAAATAAGTACCCACAAAACCAGTAAAAGACATTTTGAAGTCATCCCAATTCTTGCTAGTTGAAGTGCTTTCCAAAGCAATTCTCTTAATGCTTACAGTTCGTTGAATCCTTACTAAGGAGAAGCCAGAGGGAGAAAATTCTTCTAACAATGCACATGCAAAACAACACTGACTTTCTGATGTGGGTTAGGTGTGAGTTCGAATCTTAATCTAAAATGATTTCTTAAATGTGGTCCTCTGCCTGAGATTAAGGTACTGGGGGAAAGAAAGTTCTGAAAGCTTGCTACTTGTTATTCTTTCTAATTAAATACAGGAAAAACTTATTTTTCTTTGGATACACTAAGTGTGAATAAAATTAACTCATGAACCAAATTCCCAGATTTAAACTGGAAGGAAGTAAGCTCTAGAGCCCTATCTTAAATTCCCAGCATTGTTTCAGAAGGCTGCTGGAGTCAAACTTTCATAGCCTTAGCGTAGAGTTGTTTCATCTGAGGACCTTCTTGTGTGTCCTGCTCTATCCAGTATATTTCTTCATTTAAAAACTTCAGTTAGATCTTTTCTCTTAATTGCATTTTTACCCAAAAGAATAAGTCAAATTCCTGCACGGTTTAGGAAATATATGGCAAAGTACTGGACTAGCGAATATATGGCAAAGTACTTCTTCACTTCACTCCCATACTCACAACAGATGTGGCTAATCAACTGTTTCCGGTTCCTGGAAATTGTAAAATATGGTAGTGAGTTTCTCTGTCAACAAATTCTCTGTTGGCCAAAGGAAGTAGCTTCTGCGTCCTTCCTCTTTTAGTCCCTTCAGGCCTTTCAAAGTGCTATTAATATATACTATAAAAGCTTTGTTAGGAGCTATGTAATAAATCATTATCTCATAGAAATAGATCATTCCCTGTGATTAACCTTTTACCAGCATTACTAATCAATTATGCTTCTCTTTCTTATCTGCTCCTGTTAATCTTGTAACATTCCGTGTTAAGAAGAAATCATAACTAATTAACATTTATCCTTTAGGTAGGCCAGGCTACTTACTAAAAATACTCTGCAAAACAGTTTGTCTTCTTATGGTTTACTGTTTACAACCTGAGCCAGAATCCTACTTCCGAGTAAGACTGGGGTTCAGTTGGGGTGGGGAGCACATCAAATAAGGGGGTATGTCATTCCCTCCTTGTCTAATGCTTTAAGACTAATCAAATCAAATTCTGTAATACTAAAGTTGGAAAAGAACTCTCTTGATGCTTAAGTAATTTTTAAGACAATGTAATACACTTTAATGAAAAGAAAGAAAAAAGGAAAAAAAGACAATGTAATACACTTAGAACAAAAGACTTGTCATACACAATACATAACACAAAAGATTAGCTTCAAGAGAATGTAGATAATTACATGATGGTAGATTTTTATCTTGCACTCGTTTGTTCAACAAATATTAACCATTACCAAGCCAAACACTTGCCAGATACTATTTTAGGCTTTGTGGATAGGCTCATCCGAGACTTTAAAAATTGTCTGGACAGTAACCACCAGGTCACCACACATAATATCCCTGGATTGGTCTAAAACAGGTAGGATTTGGGTGGATGAATTGTAAATCTGATCCAGTTCGGCATTTCTTATAATCTTATAACAATTCATTGTGTATATTGATTTAAGAAAATATAGAAACAACTACTACCTAATGCAAATTCTTTGATCTGAGTGATAAAGAATTTGTATAAATAGACAAAAATAAACACCCAGACTGAAGTCCTACCTATTCACTTGATTAAAATTGTATCTCTTTAAAAGACGGATACTTTGGGCAAATAGTTGGCTTTTTCTGTTCTATGTTCTGAGCTACACCAGTTTCTCCAATATCAAAGTCTCCTTTTCCACCACCTTTATTCACCATCCTGCTGTCCAAAGCTCGTATCTTCAGAGTTTCACTTTGTCCCCAGATTTATACACTGAATTCTAGTGAATCAGAAAGAACGCTCATGGAATACAATTAGCGACTAAACAATTCCAAAATGCTATTGGTTTGCTTTCTTTCTAGAGGATGTACTTAGAAGAAGAAGAAGAAAATTTCAAAGGGACCAAAATCTTTCTTCCTACTCCTCTCACATGAATTACCACCTCCTTTGTAAACAAGTGATTATTTACGAAGCATGTTAAAAAAGTAGTTTTGGTTTGCATTTCATTTAGAATTGCTCTATTGCTCCATGTTTGGTTTTCTCCTATGATTTAAGAATAGTTTTATTGTACATATCTTTACAAATATTTAAAACAAACAGAATTATTGTAGTTTAAAAAATAGAAAACCAGGGCCAGGTGCGGTGGCTCACACCTGTAATCCCAGCACTTTGGGAGGCTAAGGCAGGTGGATCACCTGAGGTTGAGAGTTTGAGACCAGCCTGACCAACATGGAGAAACCCCATCTCTACTAAAAATACAAAATTAGCAGGGCATGGTGGCACATGCCTGTAATCCCAGCTACTCAGGAGGCTGAGGCAGGAGAATCACTTCAACCCGGGAGGCAGAGGTTGCAGTGAGCTGAGATGGTACCATTGCACTCCAACCTGGGCAACAAAAGCAAAACTCCGTCTCAAAAAAAAAAAAAAAGAAAAGAAAAACAACAGATGAAAAAACATGGCATGGGTTATGAAAACAGTTATCGAAACAAAGATTATCTCAGGTAAAAAAAAGGAAATTGACAGTGCTACATAAGCAAAAAGATCTTAGATTGTACTTGTTGACCAGGAGGTAACTGGTAATTAGGAGAGTAAACATTTCTGCCCTCATCTGCTATGCAAAAACACATTGTCTTTTCATAAAATTTTGCAGAATCTTACCTTAAAGGGGAAGATCACAGGTTTCTACATCACTGCTTTTTTATTCCAACTAAAAATCATACTTAGGTGTTTTTAAAAAGTTAAATGAAATCCAGAAAACCAAATAAAAGGCCAATAAAGAAAAAGAGAAGGAAGCCAGATGCATGCCTGTATTTCTGGAAGGAGAGTTTCTGAAAGGCTTTTTTTGAAACCTCCTTAGCTAGAGCTAAGGTTTGAGGTTAGCTGAACATTGCGTGCCATTCTTGAAGGGTCCTAGGCACTGACTCATTTGCTTTATCATTTCTCATGAAAACAAGAGGTGGCAGCCATCACCAGAGAGCAAAGGGGTGACTTGGTGACTGATCTCGTTACTGAACTAAGGAGAGCACTCACACGCAAGGTTCAGAACCTCCCCACACCCAGAGAAACTCTGCCACTTCATAGAAAAGAAGTTATTTCCACCCATGAAGACAAGTGGCAACTGGAAACAGATGTGAAGAAAATAAGAATAAATGCCTTTTTCAGCAATATAACAACTGTGACAAAAAATCAGAGTTTTTCTAGTTCCCGCCTGTACACCATGCTCTCAACTATATATTGCAAGTTAAAACAGAATTGATCGTGGTTCTGTATTTTTAAATTCTCTCACTTTCTAAATACATCACTTCACCTTTAACAGTCCAAAGAGCTATTTATAATTTACTTCCTCTAAGATAAATTTAGGTGCAATTTTAATAGACTGGTAGGGGCAAATGCCTCATGCCCACCCAAGGGGCACACACTCCAAACGAATGAGTGTTGGACACGGTGAGCCAGGAGAAGTAGGACGTTATGAGTGCCCTATGGGAAATAATGGGAATGTCGCAGGTTTCTTCTTTTCTGGGTCACTGGGGCATGCCTTTTGATTGAGCATAACACAGATTAATGTCATTGCCTGTGGATTTTGGAAGGAAATTGCAACAACTTTGGTTGATCACTTATCGGAATGGAGACGGGAGACACAGATACTTTTCTACTTTACAGGCATATGTATTTCAATCCTTAAAACAACCAGGAGAGTAAATATTTTTATTCCAATTTTAGGATGAGAAAGTGGACACTTGGAGTTAATACAAAAGGAGAGTAAAAATGATAGAATCCAGGCAGACTGGCCCCATTGTCATGAATGTTTCAAAAGCACATCTGCCTTTTTTGTGACCCATAACCAGCATTTTTGTATAACTAAAATTAGTGAAGCATGTCCTTATATATTATCTCAATTTATCCTCATTAAAGCATAGATAGAATGTGCTATTCTTAAGCTTGTTACTCAGGTGAGAAAAACGAGTTTCAGGGAATTTTCAAGATCACTCATCCAGGAAGTGACAGAGCCACCACCAGAACCCAAATCTTGTGCCTTCAAATCAAATCCTCTCCTCTTTCAGTTTTGCCTCTCACCTCTCATCTCCGCTCCCATCCTCTTACGATTCATGGGAAGGTTGTGAGCTGCCATAGACTCTCACACCCACTTGCAAGCTGAACTGGAGCTTTAGCCCGTCAGCTTTACAGCTTCCCTGTAGCACTTGAATCTTTCATCAGTTATTTGCACCTTAATATGACAAAGATATGAGATGAGGTATTTTTTGTGACACACTGTAATAACCCAAAGTTGTTAGTTTACATTAGGGCTCACTCCTGGTGTTGTATATTCTACGGATTGGAACAAATGCATGACATATATCCACCATTACAGTATCATACAGAGTAGTTTCACTGCCCTAAAAATCCTCTGTGTGCCATGTATTAATCCCCCCTACTCCCCACAACCACTCATTTTTTTACTCTGAGATGAGTTTTTAACGGTAGGAAAAAAAATGAAAATTCGAACAAACAGAAATACCGAAGATGAGGGCATTTAGTACTTAAAATATGTGGGGTTATGTGGGTGGGAGAACTGAAGATGTAAGGAGAAACTGTGCAAATTTGTAAGTGAATTAGAGACACATCTTTGTCTTCCCCACCCATCCTCACATCTTGATAAAGACTCAGCTCAGTGGTTTGCAAACATTTTTTTTAATTTAATTTTATTTTATTTTATTTTAAGTTCTGGGGTACATGTGCAGGATGTGCAGGTTTGTTACACAGGTAAACGTGTGCCATGGTGGTTTGCTGCATCTATCAACCCATCACCTGGGTATTAAAACCAGCCTGTGTTCATTATTTATCCTGAGGCTCTCCCTCCCCTGGCTCTGACAGGCCCCAGTGTGTATTGTTCCCCTTCTTGTGTACATGTGTTCAAAAACCCTATCTTGAAGTCAAAGCTTACATATATATACATCACATATTAGGTAAGAACATAACATAAATTTATGTTAGAATAAAAGCATAGTTATTTTAATCAGATTTATAGTCCTATATGTACTTCAGCATTCACTTCAGCTGTTTGGAAAAAAAAGAAAAAAAGAACAAAATAAGAAGCTGGATCTCTCTCAACACTTATGTCAAAATACGTGTCTGGTGCGGTGATGTGCTAGAGTTGGCATATATCAGCTGGCAAGAGCCAACTGTGCACATCTTTCCCTAACTCTGTGTTCAGCGAAGTCACATTGGCAGCTTGAAATTGGACATGATGGGAGTATTTACACTTTGGAAATTGGCAAATACTACAATTCAGAGCTTTTTGTTGTTGTTTTGAGAGCCAATTTTGTAGTCATTGCTACTGGTAGGAAAAAACTGGTATCTTATTAACTCAGAAGATAATATGGGACTTTTCCTTTGAACAATTCCCAGTGTGGTAGAGAAAGCTTTATAAAATCTAAAATCTTTTTCTAAAAGATACATTTTACACAAACACATAGATCAATGTAACAGAATAGGGAACTCAGAAATAAGACTGCACACCTACAACCATCTGATCTTCGACAAACCTGAAAAAAACAAGCAATGGGGAAAGGGTCTCTTTAATAAATGGTGCCGGGAGAACTGGCTAGCCATATGCGGAAAATTGAAACTGGACCTTTTCCTTATACCTTATACAAAATTAAAACTCAAGAAGGATTAAAGACTCAAATGTAAAACCCAAAACAATAAAAACCTTAGAAGAAAATCTAGGCAATATCATTCAGCACATAAGCACAGGCAAAGATTTCATGGTGAAAACACCAAAAGCAATTGCAACAAAAGCACAAATTGACAAATGGGATCTAATTGAATGAAAGAGCTTCTGCACAGCAAAAGAAATTATCATTAGGGTGAACAGACAACCTATAGAATGGGAGAAAATTTTTGCAATCTATCCAATGGACAAAGGACTCTATCCAGAGTCAACAAGGAATTTAAACAAATTTACAAGGAAAAAAACAAACAACTCCTCTTAAAGGTGGGCAAAGGACACGAATAGACACTTCTCAAAATAAGACATCCATGCAGCCAACAAACATATGAATAAAAGCTAAATATCACCTATCATTAGAGAAATGTAAATCAAAACCATAATAAGACACAATTTCATGCAAGTCAGAATAGCGATTATTAAAAAGCCATAAAACAACAGATGCTGGTGAGGTTGTTAAGAAAAAGGAACACTTTTATGCTGTTGGTGGGTACGTAAATTATTTCAACCATGTGGAAGACAGTGTAGCAATTCCTCAGACATCTAGAAGCAGAAATACCATTTGACCCAGCAGTCCCACTATTGGGTATATACCAAAAGGAAAATAAATCATTCTATTGTAAAGATACATGCATGGGTGTGTTTATTGCAGCAGTATTCACAATAGCAAAGACATGGAATTAACCCAAATGCCCATCAATGACAGACCGGATAAAGAAAATGTGATACATATACACCATGGAATACTATGCAGCCATTAAAAGGAACAAGATCATATCCTTTGCAGGGACATGGATGGAGCTGGAAGCCATTATCCTCAGCAAATTAGTGCAGGAACAGAAAACCAAACACTGCATGTTCTCACTTATAAATGGGAGCCAAATGATGAGAACACATGGACACACGGTGGGGAACAACACATGTTGGGGTCTGTTGTAGGGGCAGGGGGAGGGAGAGCGTCAGGAATAATAACTAACAGATGTTGGGCTTAACACCTAGGTGATAGGTTGATCTGTGCAGCAAACTACCATGGCACACATTTACCTATGTAACAAACCTGTACATCCTGCACATGTACCCCAGAATTTAAAATAAAAATTGATAAAAAAAGATACATTTTACTACAAAAAGTAAACATTTTCTGCCCTAAAAAGATGTATAAACTACGTTACAATAAAAATTTCAAAATGGGGAAAAACAGAAATACTTATAAAAAAGGGCTAATTTTCTTATTATACAAAAAGCTCTAACAGGAAAAGGATCAATATAAAGCGAGTAAAGACATAAATTGGCAGTTAACAGAAATATAAATATAAATCTTCAATGAATATTTTATAAATGCTCAACCTCCTGCATAACTAAGTCCAAGGTGGAAAAAAAAAAAAACTTTTTTAAAAGTTATAATATGGCAAAATTAAATGCTCAGCCTCCTGCATAACTAAGTCCAAATTGGAAAAAAAAAAAAAAAAAAACTTTTTTAAAAGTTATAAAATGGCAAAATTCTAGTGTGAGCTTCAATGTTGGGGGTAGGTATGGGGAAGCCCACTCATTCACTGTGGGACATTGTTAAATTAAATATTATTGGCCGGGCGCGGTGGCTCAAGCCTGTAATCCCAGCACTTTGGGAGGCCGAGACGGGCGGATCACGAGGTCAGGAGATCGAGACCATCCTGGCTAACACAGTGAAACCCCGTCTCTACTAAAAAATACAAAAAAACTAGCCGGGCGAGATGGCGGGCGCCTGTAGTCACAGCTACTCCGGAGGCTGAGTCAGGAGAATGGCGTAAACCCGCGAGGCGGAGCTTGCAGTGAGCTGAGATCCAGCCACTGCACTCCAGCCTGGGCGACAGAGCCAGACTCCGTCTCAAAAAAAAAAAAAAAAAAAAAAAAAAAAAAATCGCATATTATTAAGTGAAATTTAAAATTCACGTTCTTTTCAACTATTTTCAATTCTATTCCTAAGAATTTGTTTTGTAGACTTCTGTATTCTCACAAAAATAAGTATACATGGATGATCATTGTGACGTTGTTTGTCTATTAGTTACTTACTGCTGTGCTTAAAAATTACCCCAAAACTTAAAAGTTTAATAGACATCATTATCTCACAGAGTTTCTGTGTCTCAGTTATTGGAGAGCAGTTTAGCTGAGTGGCTGTCTCATGGGGTTGTAGTCAGTGTATTGACAGAGACTGCGATCATCTCAAAGTCTGCTGGGGCTGGAAGATCAAATTCCAGTTTGACTTGTGAGCTGACAAGTTGCAAGAGGGCCACGTTCCTCACCCCTTGCCTCCTAATATAACTGTTGGATGATCCTCATGATAAGTTGGCTGGCATCTCCCAGAATGAGTAATTCAAGAAACTACAAGGCAGAAGTTACTATGCTTTTTATAACCTAGTCATGGAATTCATATGTTAGTTACCATTTGCACAATGTCTTCTTGTTACACAGGACAGCCTAATTCAATGAAGGAAGGGAATACACAAGAGCATGGACACCAGGAGATAATGCTCATTGGAGGCCATCTTTTGAGACTGCCTACCACAGTTTGGAAGGATGAAAAAAACAAAGAAAGAAAAAGTATCTTAATATCCATTGATAAAGTACTGGGTAAATAAATTTTTAAACTTAATTAAATGTTATAGAGCATTTAATATATAACAATTAAATGTTATAGAGCTTTTAATATATATTTAAGTTATACATATATTTAATATATATAAGTTAAATGTTATAAAGCTTTTAATATATATTATATATCTCATATATAGAGAGCTTTTAATATAAAAGTATAAGGTGTTTATTAAAAAGAAGGAAGCAGCCCAAATGTGTTGCTGTGGAAAAATGCCCAAAATACACTAAAGTATATAAAACACATATTTACATATTTATTATAAGACTCACTCAATATTTTTATAAAAATAGACATTTATGCATAGTTATATGCATAAGAGTGAGAAATTTCCTCAAAGATTTATAAGGAGATCTATCAGTGGGTGGTGAAACCTGGGGGTGAGATAGTAGTTAGGGATATATAACTTTTTATTTTATGCTCCATACTTATACTAGTAATGTTTGAAAAAAGTTACAATGCAAATATATTACATTTGTAATATTTAAAACTAGCAAAATTATGCTCCACAGATCTCTACAGGACACATAACCAAAGGGGAATATCATTTGAGCCAAGCTCAGACAGACTTCTCCCTGACTGTCTCCTGCTCAGAGGACCTGAGTATGTAGGCAGGAGAAACATACATTGGTTTTCTGAATAGAGAACTGAGAGCTACCCAATCTCTAGTCTTCAGCCTTTGCAAAGCTGGATTAACAAGACAGTAATTATCCCAAAAGTAGAATTCTATTGTGGCATATTTCTCCCTATTCTGAAGACAGGGTCCATGAGAGAATCTGGAAGCTGAGAATCTGCAGGGATGGCAGGGTATGCAGTCGGCAGGAGTTACACAGGATCACACCATAGTGGAAAACCTCTCAGCACCTTGGTGTTAGCAAAACTCAGCTCCAGAGGATTTCCAAAGCATCCACTACTATTATAGCAAGGCCAGGACAGCTGAACACCTGTCTTAGAAGATTTTCAGGAACTGTAGTGGCTGGGAGTTGAGTGATCACTCTTGATGGATTACCTTGAAGTGATGGAGACCGAGGTCAGCCCATGTTCAGCTGATTACAAGGCCAAGTTTGGGGTTTGAACCCTCAAAAGAAATCCTCCACTGAGTTGAGGAAAAGGATAGCTGAGAATTGTCTGCAGCAAGAAACCACAAAACCTCTGAGTCATAGAGCTTTAAAGGAAGCCTTCTAATAGCTTGTATCAAAATGCAAATAATAAAATGATAAGAATTATACAGATGCAGTTAACATTTATTGAAGACTTATTTTTCATTTACTAATTATACTCATTTTGTAGATGAAAAAGATGAGAATTGGAGAAGTTAAGCAATCTTCCCAAGGATATCACACACCCCTTAAAATTTTCAGTTTTAACAAATGATTCAAAAATGTCTTTTTAAAAAATGAAATTTTGATCAAACATTTTAAGAACTTCTGAAACATTTCTGCACAAGACAATTGAAAAACCACTGCTTTGCTATTTAACCCCTGGAACGAGTAGGTGAAATTTACGGAATGGTAGATTTCTGTTCAATATAAAATATAAGTTTATTCATAACTAAATTATCCAATTATAAAATGAAATTTTCTGAGGGGTAGTTAAGTTCTCCATCACTGGAAATGTTCAAGCAGAATCACTATTATTACCTGTTAGGTATATTAGAAGTGTAAGCAGCATACAATTGGATTTCCTTCCAAAACTAAGAAGAACAGAGGCTTCTTTCTTTCTTTTCTTTCTTTCTCTTTCTTTCTTTCTTTCTTTCTTTCTTTCTTTCTTTCTTTCTTTCTTTCTTTCTTTCTTTCTTTCTTTCTTTCTTTCTTTCTTTCTTCCTTTCTTTCTTTCTCTCCTTCCTTCCTTCCTTTCTTTTTTCTTTCTTTCTTTCTTCCTCTCTGTCTCGCTTCCTTCCTTCCTTTCTTCCTTTCTTTCCCTTTTTTCCTTCCTTCCTTCCCTCTCTCCCTCCCTCCCTTCTCTCTCTCTCTCTCTCTCCCCCTCTCTCTCCCTTTCTTTCTCTTTCTTTCTTTCCCTTGAGATGGAGTCTCGCTCTGTCACCCAAGCTGGAGTGCAGCGGCACGATCTTGGCTCACTGCAACTTCCGCCTCCCCGGTTCAAGTGATTCTCTTGCCTCAGCCTCCTGAGTAGCTAAGACAGGCATGTGCCACCACGCGCAGCTGATTTTTGTATTTTTAGCACAGACAGAGTTTCACCATGTTGGCCAGGCTGGTCTCAAACTCCTGACCTCAGGTGATCCAACTACCTCGGCCTCCCAAAGCGCTGGGATTACAGGTGTGAGCCACGGTGCCCGGCATTCACTTTGTTATTTCTCAGGTTAAACTGAGTCAAAATTGCTGATTGCAGAAGGCTGAATAAGTATATTTCCTGAAATTTTGGAGTTTTAATGTTAACAGTAAACATGTATAAAGCACTTATTATGTGCTTGGCAGTGTTTTAATTGCTTTACATTTGTTAACATTGGTCATCTTTTCTACTGTCCTATTGAGGTATGTGTTATTTATACAGAATTACATTGAATTCTAACCTCAAAATCTGGCTACCAAGTCCATGTTCTTCAGCAGTTTGTGATACTTATGCTCCGTATAGTGATACAGTTGCAAGTATACGACCCTACAAGTGGAGAAGAGTTTAGCTAAAACACTGCAGATAAATGAATAAACAGATGCAGGAAGTGGTTTGTTGCATAATAGGGAGTTTCTATCAATGTTTCTATAGTTGTGTCACCAAACCACAGGTTGGTACTTTGAAAAAAAATCAGTGCTATAAAAGCTTTCGTATCATTAACATTCGTTAATTCTGAACTCAGTAAAAGCTCAATCAAAGATCATATTAGGAGAATATGAGTTCTCTAGCATTTTTCACTTGTTTCCATAACTATAGGATTTGTTTTCAAAGAGCAACAACCATAAGACATTTACAGTTCCTTTCTTGAATGCAAATAATGGTTAGGGGCTGGAGGCACCTAAACTGTGAGACAAGGTCTTGATTCCTATTGAGCTTTCATAATTCTGGTTCAGAGTGATGTCAGAGGCCAGACTTTGTGTGCGTGTGTGTGTGTGGCAGGGTCCCTCTCTGTCACCCAGGCTGGAGTGCAGTTGTGCGATCCCAGCTCACTGCAACTTCTGCCTCCCAGGCTCAAGTGATTCTCGTGCCTCAGCCTCCCAAGTAGCTGGGATTACAGGCACACCCCACCACACCTGGCTAACTTTTGTATTTTTAGCAGAGACTAAACGGTTTCACCATGTTGGCCAGCCTGGTTTCAAACTCCTGGTCACAAGTGATCCGCCTGCCTTGGCCTCCCAAAGTGTTGGGATTGCAGGCGTGAGGCACGGCACCCAGTCCAGACTACTTTTTGCTCAACACTATTTTATCTGTGGGGGTGAGCAAAAACTTCAACCCTCCACACCTCAATTTTCTCATGCATGCAATGAGAGTAACTTCCTCAGGATTATTTCAAATATTGACTAAGTTAATGTCTGGCACCCTCAGTGTTGGGTATTAGCACTAGCTGGTGTGAAGGGAGACACAGCATTTAAATGTAAATTTAAGTTTACAAAGAGATAAATCATTTTACTGAGTGTTATGCGAGAGTCAGGTGAGAGCTGCAGATACCAAATACACCTGGGTTTAAAGAGAGGTGTGATTGTTATGGGTGGCAGTGTTGTGGGCCACAGGGGCAGACTCTCAGGGTGAGGCTACTTGAGCAGGGCCAGGAAATGAATTATTTTGTTCACTTTTGATGTGGCCCACATTCAAATGCTTCAGAAGTACAACGTTCTCAGCTAAGCTAAGGTGGTCTTCAATATGCACTTAACCACAACGGAAAAAAACAAACAAAAAAAAAAAAACAAAGAAAAGAATGAAATAGTTAAACAACAGGTGGGGAGTCAATGCTAAATAAAAAATTAAAATACATAGAACTTAACATGTTATTTCCTTCCCAAATATATAATATTCTGATATATTTATAAAATACCTATCCTTGAATTGTTTTTCACTTTTCCAGCCAAATTCCCTCATCAAATTACTTAATTTTCCTAGCTTAAAAAATTATTATTTTTGATTTTGACTATAGAAAGTGAAAAGCAATTTACTGACACATCTATCTACATTACATAAATGTACATGCTCGTATATACTTTCCACTGGGAAGGGAAGAATCATAATACGAAAATGACTAAACTCTTTCTGACTGATCTAGTCTCCCCTACTTCCTACCTTTAAAGTGCTAAACAGTCATTTGCCCAGCTTTCTATTTATCAAATATCTGACTGTTTGTTTTAATGTCTTCGGTATGGCTTTAGCTGATTTCCTGAATATCTGATGTCCACATAACACTTAACAGCTTCTGAAACTCTTTCCCATATGTTATTTTATTTACTTCCCACAGTAATTTTGGAGGTACACATTACTCATTCTGTTTTACAGAGGAGTTAAGAGTAGAGTCTATGTGATGTCCCCTAAATCACACAGCTATGACCAGTCTGAAATATGGGCTCAGGTTGTATGGGAATACTACCAAGATTTCAGAAATGATCATTACACATTTACGGGTCCTCTGGTGCCTGGTTATAAAGTTAAAGGGTGAACAATTCAGATTTATATTTGAATCTCTGTCTATAAAGTTTTTTTGTGTTATAGCCACTTGTCTTACTTTTGTTTCATTTTTGGTTTTTTCTTCTATCTGAAAGAAAGCTAGAGAGTTATTTCCCCTCACAAGCTTCAAAAACCTGCCAGGCAGAGACTGATTCCCACAACCCCTCTCTGTGATCTGCGCTTCAGGGAACAAGTAGAGTGGCAGACCACATTCTTCCTCTAGTAGCAGAGACACACTGGACCACTGGGTCCTGGGAAATTTTCCCACGGACTGTCTTTATTGCGCCACTCTCATGACAATAACACACACTCAAACAAGCACTCACGTAACCCTGTATACAGCTGCATCAGCACCCAGAAAACCTGGCCTAATGTAGGAAAGGTAATTCCTACCTTAGCAGAAATGATTCATGATGGGCCTGTAATAATGTAAGGAATGTTTACAAAGAGCCAGGGGTAGGGCACAGGGAGGGGATGGGACAGGGCCATTAGGGGAGAGGTAAGCAGGACACCCAGGATGGACCAGGAATTTATTCAAAAGCAGTCATTAATCACCACAAGGGAGAGGAATTTCACCCAACCCAGGAAATAGGAACGCGTGGCCTAAGGACCCCTTGGGAATCCTGAGTCTTTATTGGAAGGTGTGAGAAAAAAGGAGTACAGTGAAGTATAACTGAAGCTTCATGAATTAGAGAAAATGGAAAGGGTGCATGTAGGAAGGAAAAGAAAGACAAAGTGGAGGTTAAAGGCAAGTCGCAGGTTTTATTGGCATGGTGATTAATTTTATGTCAACATGGTGGGGCCACAGTGCCCACATATGCGGTCAAACGTTACTCTGGATGTTTCTGTAAGAGTGCTTCGGATGCGACTAACATTTAAATAAGTGGACTTTGAGGAAAGCAGTTTGCCCTTTATAAAGTGGGTGGGCCTCATCCGTCAGTGGATGTTCTAAATAGAACAAAAGACTGACCTTCCTGAGCAAGAGGGAATTCTGGCAGCAGGTGTGAACTGCAGATTTGGGACTTGCCAGTCTCTATATTCAGCAATTCCTTAAATAAAGCTATATACAGACATACACACATGCATCCTATTGGTTTTGTTTCTCTGGAAAACCCTAACTATCACAAGCAGGCTGTGGTCATCAGGCTACACAGGGAGGGACATGAAGCTGGTGAACAAAAAACGGGGATATAGCAGTAAGCCAAACTGCGGCTCTATTAGGCGAGCATTTGAACACTGACCTTGCTCTTGGCCTCCTCTTAATTTCCCACCATTAGTTTCCCTGTGTCTACTTTTCTTATTTTTAATTAAATTCATCTCATTATATTTTATGCATTATTGTATATGTCACCTTATGTCCTTTCTGGGACACATTAGAAGTATAAATAAATAGATTCTCATCATTGGGAGCAATTATGTAAGACTAGATTTAGACTCTCTACAAATAAAGAAGAGACATATGAATTACGCAAATCTAAGAAAAAATAATGAAGAGATATAGATGATAAATGACATAAAATTTAAAAGACGTGCAGTAGAAATCCAAGTGTATGCAAGGGAAAGTAGTTTAGTCATAGGATAGAAAGTATTGAGATTAATCAAGAGGCTAAAACATCAAACCACAGAGATATAAGCAAGAAGCAAAAACTCTTCGTTTAAAAAAAAAAAAAAAAAGGTCTACAAATCAGAGAAACTGGATTTTGTGTTAGTATGCCCACCTAAATTTTTTGAACATTACATAATTAAAATATTTTCTGATGGGAGAAAATTAAAAGGTTTGAGAATGAAGACATACGAGGTCATGAAAACATAATGCTGTGTTCTCTTTGTATGTATATACAAAGACTATAGTAAGACTTCTTACTCTAAAAAAATTCTGAACTAATAAAAATTCAGGTGTACTTTTGCTTTATGTCAATAAGATGAGTTGATGGCATTTCTGACTTTACCTAAGATTATAGCAAAGCACTAATAAATTGAAGAACAATCAACAGTTAACTTAGACTTTCACACCACAAAAGCAGAGTAAGAATGAGAGGACTCCACCCCAGCTACCCACACAAGAACCTGGCCAAGGTAAAAATCAGACTCTGTTGTGGCCTGAGACACACGGTTTGATTTTTACACTGGCCAGGTTCTTGTGTGGGTAGCTGGGGTGGAGCTACCCACACAACAGGAACAACATTGAGAGGAAGCCCAAAGATTTCAGGGAGAAGCATTCTTCAACTTGTTACCTATTTTTCCTAAACAGAAAGTGTCCTTCAGTCTCATGCTTTTGCTTATCCCTGTTGCGTTTACACCAATCAGACCATGAAGTGATGATGCTGTGGTGGCAGCACAAAAAAACTATGTTGGAGTTTTGAAGCATTGATAGCATTTCCTTCAAATTGTCACTAAAATATAATTTGAAGAAAATAAGGTAGAGCTGTAAAAACCAGAATATGCTTTTCTCTTAGTGTCTTACTATACAAACAGAAATATACCCAAGTTCCTCTGGAACTCATGAGATGTCTTCATGATTGAGCCAGAGGACTGCTGTGTTTAGAAAACAAAAACCTACACACAGTGATCAATGATTTAAATGTCACTTCTAAACTCTCAAGCACAAACTTTAAAAAGGTCATACATCTGGACCATTGTCCAGCACCCACTTTATGAAATACCTTCCCCCTATACCTTGAGGTGTACAAAATCTGTGACTTAGTTTGCATTTTATAAACAATAGTTTTACTTATTAACATAGACAGAAAAGACATTTGGGTACCACATATAAAGTTCTATGAATCTTTAGGAACGATTGGAACCTGTTAAAGAATACTTTTCCCAGAACATATCTTACTTCTTAAAGTTAAAAGTAGTTAGAAGATAACATGTATTTAACTCAGCTCAACAGTGAGGTCAAAAACAGGAAGAGGTCTTTAAAAACACTGATAATGTAATGTCAACACATGATAAAAATTAATGTAACAGAAAGGAAAGTTTTTTCTAATAAGAAACATCTATATGATTAAAAAATGCACAATTAAAATGCTGTTTTGAGGGCTTAAAAATCCATGGCTTTTACTCTTTAATATTTTTATTAATCTAATAAATACAATCAGTTAAACAATCAAAGAGTAGTAAAAGGTTATGACAAAACCCAGCAATTCCCTTTCCATTTCTATTCACCCCAGCCCTGCTGCCCAAAAACAACAACTGTTAAATCTTTTTGGTTTTCCTATTTACTTCTATATTTCTAAGTTTAATCTCTTATCTGTTCTATTATATATTAATTAGAAGCCTGCCTGTCTGTGGTCTCTTTACTTATTTTTTCTCTTTCTCTTATATTTGGAGATTTTTCCTCAAATATCTGATGACCCTGGCTATCTATTCTTTTCTTTTGAATGTTTTCTCATTGATTCAAATCATTTTGTTTGCTCTTCTTTTTATTATACTTTAAGTTCTAGAGTACACATGTACAACATGCAGGTTTGTTACACAGGTACACATGTGTCATTTTGGTTTGCTGCCCCCATCAACTCATAATTTAGGTATTTCTCCTAACGTTATCCTCCCCCAGCCCTCTATCCCCCAACAGGCCCCAGGGTGTGGTGCTCCCCTCCCTATGTCCACGTGTTCTCATTGTTCAACTCTCACTTATGAGTGAGAATATGCAGTGTTTGATTTTCTGTCCTTGTGATATTTTGCTGAGAATGATGGTTTCCAGCTTCATCCATGTCCCTGCAAAGGACATGAACTCATTCTTTTTTACAGCTGCATAGTATTCCATGATGTATATGTGCCACATTTTCTTTATCCACTCTATCATTGAGGGACATTTGGGGTGGTTCCAAGTTTTTGCTATTGTGAATACTGCTGCAATAAACATACGTGTGCATGTGTCTTTATAGCAGCATGATTTATAATCCTTTGGGTATATACCCAGTAATGGGATTGCTGGGTCAAATGGTATTTCTAGTTCTAGATCCTTTAGGAATCACCACACTGTTTTCCACAATGGTTGAACTAATTTACATTCCCACCAACAGTGTAAAAGCGTTCCTATTTCTCCACATCCTCTTCAGCATCTGTTGTTCCCTGACTTTTTAATGATTGCCATTCTAACTGGTGTGAGATGGTATCTCATTGTGATTTTGATTTGCATTTCTCTGATGACCAGTGATGATGAGCATTTTTTTATGTCTGTTGGCTGCATAAATGTCTTCTTTTGAGAAGTGTCTGTTCATATCCTTTGCCCACTTTTTGATGGCATTGTTTTTTTCTTGCAAATTTTTTTAAGTTCTTTGTAGATTCTGGATATTAGCCCTTTGTCAGATGGATAGATTACAAAAATTTTCTCCCATTCCATAGGTTGCCTGTTCACCCTGATGGTAGTTTCCTTTGCTGTGCAGAAGCTCTTTAGTTTAATTAGATCCTATTTGTCAATTTTGGCTTTTGTTGCCATTGCTTTTGGTGTTTTAGTCATGAAGTCTTTGCCCATGCCTATGTCCTGAATGGTGTTGCCTGAGTTTTCTTCTAGGGTTTTTACAGTTTTAGGTCTTACATTTAAGTCTGAAATTCATCTAGAGTTAATTTTTGTATAAGGTGTAAGGAAGGGATCGAGTTTCAGCTTTCTACATATAGCTATCCTTGGCTTCTATTCTTATAAAGAGGCACTAAGAAGTAATTGGAAGCTCTGGGAGGAAAGTAGGGGCAAAGAAAAGAGCTAATCATTTTGTAGTGAAAATATCAAAGCCTCCAGCAGTATTTTTTCCCCCCTAGAACTATTCATTATCTATTTGGGGGGGAAAAAAGCCCTTGAATCTCCTGCCCAGCTGGAGACCAAGTTCCGATAAAGAAATGGGGGCAGTTGATGGGTTAGAGCCCTCAGTCAGTAGCTCACTTGCTCACTTTCAAGAAACTCCGTTATTTTCAGCCCCAGTCGATTATCTGCCTTTGAAAGTTTTAAATAACAGGGGGAGATGCTTAAGGCATAAAAAATAAAACAGTGAGTATTCAAAATTATATATGCAATATGATTTAACTATATTAAAATATGCATAAAATAGCTAGAAAGAAATACACCAAAATTATGAGTATTTATGGTTACTTCTGAGTGGTGGAATAAAATGTAATTATATCGTTAATACCATTGTTTATTTTCCAAGAGTTCCACAAAGCATACACACTAATTTAAACATGTGGGAAAAAATACTTGATTTTTAAAGAAACACGTATCAGGATGCCAGCAAGAAAACCCACAGAAATGAATGTTAGTATCAGAGTAAAAGAGTTTTTCTGATCCTAGCTTAAAAGATTTTAATAGTTGATGTACACATTAATATTTTTAAAATATGAGTAAGATATTAAGAAATATCCTATTAATATATTGAAATGTTGAAATGGCCACTTGTGTATCAGAATCCAGCTGTACAACACTACTAAGAACTTTGAAGCTATCCATGAATCCTGCCTCAGTTCCATTCTCCATTCACCTGAATTTGGTATTTGTCATTAGCTTTTCATTAATTTTATCACTTATGTGTATCTTTAAATAGCCTATGGCCTAGCTTTGCATCTTTTGAATTTTATACAAATGGAACCACATTGTATGTATTGTTCTGCAAGTTATTTTATCTTCAGTCAACGTCTGTGATATTCATCCATATTAATTTTCCCAGTTGTATAATTTATATACACATAACATGAGTCTATGGTATTTTATTAATAAACCAGAATTTATTTATCTATTCTTCCATTTATTAAACTTGGGTTGCTTTTAGATTTTGTCATTACAAATGATTTTACCTCTTCTTTTCTTTGTATTTCTAATTCTTTATCTTGCCTAAACTTACTAGCTTAGCATCTCTAATACAATATTGAATAATAGTAGTGATACTGAACATCCTCATCTTGCTTCTGCCTGCTAATTTCTTTTTCCTTTTCTTCAGTTTGTTTGGTTGTCTTGTAAAATTTCTTGATTGAGAAATAGTTTTCATTTTTTCTTATTTATCAGTATAAATATTTAAGCCTTTAAGAAAACACCGCATTAGTTATGTCTCATAGGGTGTAGTAGGTATTGTTTATATTATCAGTATTTCCTAGATATGAGTAATTTTGGTTTATATTTCCTCTTTGATCCAAGACTGGGCTAAGAAAAACAGCTGTTTTAATATACAAGATGTTGGAGTTTTTAGTTTTTTATTTGCTTGTTTATTTTTGTCTTACTGTATTATGATTAGAGAATATTGTCAGTATAATTTCTGTTTTTTAAAATTTCTTATGGAGTTTGTAATTTAGAAAAGAATTTTTCAATTTTTATGAATGTCCCTAGGTACTGTGAAGGGTTGTCTCTATTTTCAGGGTTCAGGGTTCAGAATATATGTAATTTAGAGATACTTTGTTACTCATGTTATTTAGGTCTTCTACATCTTTAATATGTCTCCTCTGACTTGCTCTGTCAGGGACTAAGTGAAATAATTCAACAACTGCAAGTGTGCATCAGTCTAGTTCCTCCAGTGGATTTTTTTCTCCTTGTGAATATAGTTACGTACTTTGGTCCATTGATATTTACACCTTTTTACATTCACATTTTAAGTACCCTTCTTTTTCTTATGTTACACTTTTAGATGTGAATTCCATAATGGCTGATATGAGTATCATAACTCCTTCATTTTTTTAAGTTTGTACTTGCCTGGTATAGCTATCGTTTTCTACTTTCTGAAGCATTTTGTCTTAAAGGTATCTCTTTTATATAGCATCTATCTCTTTATGGTCCCACTTGAAATATTTTTAAAGTATGTTATGATACTTTTATTTATTGATATGTATGTCATTTTTTATTTATTGATAGGATGGGTATGTTTGCTATGGCTTTATCATACGGATCTTGTTGTTTTCTAAATTTGTAGTTTAAAGTCTCTCACTTTAGTTTGGTTTATATTTCTAGTCTACTGATTACCTTTACTATATTGTATTTAACATGTTCATTCTCCATTTCTTTAGACAGTGTCCATTCGTTTCCTCTAAAACCAATGGGAAATTAGCATACTTTCACTTCCTGCCCTGTAACTCTGGCCACAGGTAAGAAGCCAAGCTTTATGGTTATTATATTCTTTCTTTGGTTTATCAAGACATTCTGCTTTCTTCTCCACTTTCATTTTTAGTCCATCAAATTGTAAAAACACATACACTATTTGAACGAGCAATTCTTCAATTACAAGCTGCTGATTTTTTTAGGCCCAAAATGTGCTTTTTTGTGAAATACCCACATAATTAATTTATTGTAGACATAATGAAATTACACACAAACAGAGCTTTTGAAATGATAAAAATGTTTTCTTACCTTTCTTCACCGAATCACACATACCCCCTGGGGTATTAGACTCTAAATTGAATACACAAATTTAGATGAAGAGTCCTCAATCTTTTTAGAATTGTGTATCCTCTGAGAGTCAAATTAACATAATTCACTCTCAGACAAAAATGTTCACATTTTCTCAGGCAACTCACAGTTCAGAGACGGCCCGGGAACTCAGATGCGAAGCACCTTACTTTAGACATCCAACATTACTGGAATTGTAGACACTACCAACTTCAGAATCTCTCAATCATAAAGTGAGATATGAAACATGGTGGAGACATTTGACAAGACATAAACAGCATAGTCAAATTAGCCATGCTTGATTAAATATGTAACGACTCATTTATATAATCTGTCCAACAACAGCAGAGTTCAACAAAAGCCAGATTTCAGATAATTCTCTCATTTCACTCCTTCTTTGCCTCTCCTCTTTTTCTGTCCTGTTCTCTACTTCTCTCTTGTTTCTCCTTCTTCCTCCCAGGACTTTTTATTCTCCCTCCTTCTTCCTCGCTTTACTTTACTTTCTCCTCCTCCGTTCCTCACCAAAAAACAAACAAAAAACCCCTGCAGATTAGATTTTCTGCTCCACCTACTGGTTCTTTCAAGAATGTCATATTCTTGAGGAACTGGAGACACTACCTGGTATGTTAATGGCAATAATTTTATCATCTAAATTTTAGTATCTGAGAAGACCTTCATAATTTATAGACTAGGATCATTTTAAATGTTAACTTAAATCCCAATTTATCAAACATATTAACATAGAGTATAGATCATGTTAACATCTTCTATTAGAAACAAACATTGTAATATTTGAGCCCTTATTACAATCACATCCCACTTGTCTCTTTCAATTTCCTTCCTCCTATTCTATTCAGATAGCTGCCTCTCAGCTGTCTTTCCTGATACGTCATCCTGTGTGCACTTCTCTGTCCCCAGTTCGGTCTCTGATGCTCTTTTATTACACTGCATGCACTTCCTTGGGTGGCTTACCTTCTTCCACTTCTTCAATTATTACTTTTACAAAATTGGTAGACTTATGTTTCTAGACTGAGCTCTCCTAAGTTCATATCTCTAAATACTGGTACAGGTAGTTTGCAAGCATTTCAAGCACCTCAAAACTGCTCTTTTCATTTCTGTTAATGACATTTCATCTGTTTCAATGATCTATTGCTGTTTAACAAACCACTCCAAGCTTAATGACATGTAACAGCAACCATTTTATCATGCTCACAGATTCTACAAGTCAGGAATTCTGATAGGGCACAGCAGGGATGGCTTGTCTTTGCTCCACACACGAGGACACGTCAGCTGAAGACTGCCTCTTGCTGTTTGGGGAGATACCATATCTCCCACACATTACTAAGATGAACAGTGGGGGTGGGTAGCAGAGAGGTAAAGATGAAAGTAGCTCCTTATTCTTTGCTTCTTAGAAATACATTACTTTTAAGCACCACACTCATGCTGAATAGTATTAAGATCAAGTACATATTAAAAAACAAAAAGTACTTTCAGCAGAATTTGTATTGAAGTAGTTTTGTTGTTGTTCTTGTTGTTTTCTTGTTTTTTTGAGACAGAGTTTTGCGCTGTCGCGCAGGCTGGAGTGCAGTGGCACCATCTTGGCTCACTGCAATCCCTGCCTCCCAGGTTCAAGTGATTCTCCTGCCTTAGCCTCCTGAGCTGAGATTACAGGCGCCCATCACCACGCCTCACTAATTTTTGTATTTTTAGTAGAGATGGGGTTTCACCATGTTGGCCAGGCTAGTCTCGAACTCCTGACCTCAGTTGATCCACCCACTTCAGCCTCCCAAAGTGCTGGGATTACAGGTGTGAGCCACTGTGCCCTGGCTGTATTCAGGTGGTATTAATTTAAATGTTCTTTGAGGACATCTGAACTAGTTATTTTTAATAAACTACAGTTTGAACTACAAGAAATTGCTGAATTTGCATATTCTACTAATGGTTAGAAGAATGTCAAGCAGCAGACGTGGAACAGATTCTAAAAGCCTGTCTGCCTCATCAAGTCAGAAAATGGAAGCAACCTTGACCAGATCTGAGCATAGATAAATTGCTATAAAGACTTTTATTTATGAAAGCATTATTCACTTGCTATTACATAAGAGGCATTCAGCCAGTACAGCTTTGTGAACTTTGATATCTCTCAACCATCTCGTAAGAAAACACATCCATGACAGAGTCAATGTTGCGACTCTAAATGACTGCAAAGTCAATTTACTTTCCTAAGTGGCTGTATTTGCATCAACCCATTGAAACCATGATGGGTTAGATTATGACAAATTTTATGTTCAAACACATTTTTGAAATATGAAGGGATTAACAGTAAAAGGATTATTGAAAATACTGATTGAATGAGCTTAACATCTAGAATAGAGCTGGCTACACTGACTGGAAGAGGAAATGCAGTTCAACTAACTTGCTCTGCTGGTATATGTATATGTTAGTGAATATCCACTATAAAACCACTTGTAGGCCGGGCATGGTGGCTCATCCCTGTAATCCCAGCACTTTGGGAGGCCGAGGCAGGTGGATCACCTGAGATCAGGATTTCAAGACCAGCCTGGCCAACGTGGTGAAACCTTGTCTCTACTTAAAAAAAATATAAAAATTAGCCGGGTGTGCTGGCACATGCCTGCAATCCCAGCTGCTCGGGAGGCTGAGGCAAGAGAATCGCTTGAACCCAGGAGGTGGAGGTTGCAGTGAGTCAGGATCGCACCATTGCACTCCAGCCTGGATGACAAGAGTGAAACTCTATCTCAAAAAACAAACAAACAAACAAACAAACAAAAAACACTTGTAGTAACAGGTCTGTGAGTACATTAGTCTGTTTTCATATTGCTATAAAGAACTGCCTGAGACTGAATAATTTATAAAGAGGTTTAATTGACTCATAGTTCAGCATGGCTGGGAGGGTCTCAGGAAACTTACAATCATGGCAGAAGGCAAAAGGGAAGCAAGGCACCTTCTTCACAAGGCGGCAGGAAGGAGAAGTGCCGAGCAAAGGAGGGAAGAGCCCCTTACAAAACTATCAGATCCTGTGAGAACTTACTCACTACCACGAGAACAGCACAGGGGTGATTTACCCCCCTGATTCAATTACCTCCACCTGGTCTCTCCCTTGACACCTGGGGATTTTGGGGATTACAATTCAAGGTAAGATTTGGGTGGGGACACAAACCCTAACCATATCAGTGAGGTTTTATGTTGTACTACTTATGACTTGATTTCAGGTAACAAAACAAGGGAATTTAGTCAAGCCATTTACAAAGGTCTAAGCGTCACTAACTTAAATGTGGTAATTTAGGTTTATTATGAAATTGGATTGTTATGTATGCTTCTTTGGGAAGAAAGATGAAATTTTAAAATGTGGGATTTCAAATACATAACTTATACTTGTGGCAGGGATAATACCATACATTCTTGAAAACAATTTCTAAATGGGCTTTTAGAGATACTGGGAACTTCTGTTTTCACAGACTAGGAATAAGACAGTTATACAGACAGTTAAACAACACTAAGCTTGATACTACAATATATTGCAAAACAGTGTTGGAAAACAAAGATTAACAGATCATTCATTAGGTAGCAGGTACTATAAATAAGGAAAGACCCACCTTCAATATTTTGTAATAAGTGGGATGTGGATTGAATGACTGTAAATAGAATGTGTTGAGAGCAATACTAAAAGTAAAGTGTGCTGAAAGGGTAGAAGAGATTGACTCCAAGGAAGGTTTCTTGAAGAAGATTTAAATTGGGCATGGAAGGATGAACAGGCGCATAAGACATTCTAAGCAGAGATAGCAGCAGCCTGAGAAAAGGCCAGAGGGGGTATAATTTGGGGGAAGTTCAGAAAAGTGGTGAGTGACCAAATGCACAGAGCATATGGTCTGAGACTGAAATGCACAGAGAAATGTAGAAGATAAGGCTGAAACATGAGGTAGGGGTTAAATGGTGGATTGCTTGAAAGTATTAGCTTTATTAAAGTATTATTCACATATACAATAAAATTCCATGATTTTAAGTTCAGTGAATTTTGATAAATGTATAAAGTCTAGTAACCATCACCACAATCAAGATGCAAAACATTTAAATCACCTCAAAATACTTTTGTTCCCTTTCACAAATCTGCATCCCCTGGCCCCTGACATCCATTGATCTGCTTTCTGTCATTAAAGCTTTGCTTTTTCTAAGTTTTCTTATAATGTAGTCATATAGTAACTACTTTCATGTGTGGCTTTCACTTGGCATAATGCTTCTGATGTTCATCCATGTTATTGTCATTAGCAACAGCTATTCCTTTTCACTGCTTGGTATTTTAATATATGCATATATCACAAGTTGTTTATCTGCTCATCTGCTGTTAGCCATTTGGGCTGTTTCTAATTTTCAACTATTGAATAAAGCTGCTACGAAAATTGAGCACAAAACTTGTATTTTTCTTGAGTAAAATACCTAGGAATCAGGAACTCTGGCATTAGTATAGTTGAACCTTGAACACAGGTTTGAACTGCACAGTTTTGCTTCTTCGCAGATTTTCTTCCACCTCTGCCACCCTTTAGAGAGTAAGACCTACTCTTCCTCTTACTACTCCCACTAAGCCTACCCAACATGAAGTCAATGAGGATGAAGACCTTTACGATCATTCACTTCCACCTAATGAATAGCAAATATATCTTCTTTCTTATGATTTCCTTAAATAATATTTTCATTTCTTTAGCTTGTAAGAAGAGCATATAATACATATAACATAAAACATGTGTGAATTGACTGCTATTGGTCAGGCTACCAGTCAACAGAAGGCTAACAGTGATTAACTTTTGGGAGAGTCAAAAGTTATACAAGGATTTGAAACAGCGTGCGGTAAGGAGGAGTTGGGGTCCCTTGCCCTACTGTTGTTCAAGGATCAACTGTACGAAGAAATATTTGCATTTTCCTATATTATCCTGGCAACAAAAAATATAAATATTTCTTAGTCTTATTTCATAATAAAATTTATTAGATGTGTTATAAGACAGTTGAAGAATTCATACATTTTCCAGCCCTAAAAAGTCCACACACAATCACATACATTCAACGTGCTCCAAGATAATGATATGTATGAGATGCTGTTCCTTATAAACTTTATTATGAAGCAAATAAAACAATACATTCATATTATTATATGAACAAAGAAGTCACACATTAAGAATCCTGTTGCAATTTTCTCTTAAGAGCAAAGAGCTGCAGAACCTCTAATATAAAAAAGAGGACATTTTCAATGTGTCCATTTTGCTAAGAAATGTGTGTATGAAATGCCTCCAAGTTTCTCATACTATATATATTTGCTTTAAAGAAAGAAATTATTTCTCATTTCATTTTCCAAATGAGAAACATTGCCTAAATTCATGACAACCCTAGGATTATTCTTAGTCTCAACTTCCACATAGAGATGTCTGAAATAGAAAACTTTAAGTATCAGCATTCAGGGATATAAGCTTTCACATTCAAAAGGGCAGAGAATCCCAACATTAACAAACAATGGTTCCACAAAAATCAAAATTACAACTTACATATCTCTTAATAGTAATGTCACTTTAGAGTTTACAAACTACAGAAATAACTGAATTGTAACACATGCAGAGATTAAGAATATTTCAAGTGCTTCTAAATACCTATTATAAAAATATATATCTACTTGCCACTATTATGTTCTCTGGAGAAAGATATATAAAGATTACAGCACAGACTTCAGTATTGACAAAGTAAAATTTTTACCTTCAAGTTGCATTCTAAAATTACTCTGAAGTCTCAACTTCACTGAATTAATGAAAACAAAATGTATTCCACGACAGATTTTTGCGGCAGAAATGAAAACTTTAAAAAACACATGAAACAAAAACAAGATGAGAAATTTCCTGGCCGGGCGCGGTGGCTCAAGCCTGTAATCCCAGCACTTTGGGAGGCCGAGATGGGCGGATCACGAGGTCAGGAGATCAAGACCATCCTGGCTAACCCAGTGACACCCCGTCTCTACTAAAAAATACAAAAAAAACTAGCTGGGCGAGGTGGCAGGCGCCTGTAGTCCCAGCTACTCGGGAGGCTGAGGCAGGAGAATGGCCTAAATCCAGGAGGCAGAGCTTGCAGTGAGCTGAGATCCAGCCACTGCACTCCAGCCTGGGAGACAGAGCGAGACTCTGTCTCAAAAAAAAAAAAAAAAAAAAAAGAAATTTCCTGATACATATAATACTATTTACATTCCCTTATCTCAATACTTGGAAACTCAATGTCCTATTTTGTAAACTAGTCATATAAAATGACACTACAAGTATAAATGAGGTGTAATCAATTGACTCTGATAATCTGCCATCTCACCATTCATCACTGACAGCATCCAAAACATGTGACCATCTGCCCACGAGGTGAGGTACAGAGTGGAAAAGACTAAGGCACAGGTAACTGCCACACAGCGGCAAAGTGCCGGCCAGTGGCATGGGGAGCACACATCCTGTGCCCTCCAAACCCCTGCACGGCCACTCTGCCTGCATCAGCACACCCAGTCCCTTGGATGGCGTAGAACTTCCAGAATTTCAGCTTCTTTGGAATTCTCTGAGGGGGAATGCATGTACTCCCATCTACGCGTGTCCGAAACAAAAGCAAAAAACATCATAAAAAGTAATGACACATATACCTCTTTACTTCAGTGAAAAATAAAATCTAAGAATTAAAAAAAAAAAAAATCCTTATACTTCTTTGTCTCTACTGTGCCTGATGCGCTTTGTACCAACTTGACCTTTAAAAAAACTATTTGCCAAAAAAATAGTTTCCTAATAACTCTTGGGTATGCTTTGGCTAATATTACTATCCCAGAGCCAAAATACACCTTTAACATAAACCAGGGTTTCATAAAGTATAGAACCTCAGGTGATCCATGGGCAAACTCTCTCTAGCTTAATACTTATGCATACCTCTTTCCAGAAAAACAAATAGGCAGGGAAAGTCCATCTCACCTCCTAGCCACCATGACTCAGCCTGTGTTCTCTCTGCCTCTAGTCTCTCCTTGCCCTCACGGAGCTGTGGCATTCACCATGTCACCGCTTAAAATATCCAATTTGATTTGCCTTATTTGACTGGGATTTTCTTATAAAATCAGCAAAGTCAAAACTAACACAGACCTAGGTAGGACATCTGCGATGTTAACTTTCATATTTTGTGGGTGTTTGGGAATTGGGAGTATAGGGATAACTACTAAAATGAATTATCTCCTTACCGGGCAGTTAGAGGTAAAGACATCAAGATACTTTCAATTCTGGATCCTGGAGTGAAGAGGCCAAACTTTGTGCCCCGATCATACAGCAGATTAAATTCTACATACCTGCCATAAATACATCAAAATAACATTAAGGGCCAGCTCAATAAAATCTTAAGACTAACCCATAACAAATATTCAAAAAGGGGTGGGTTTTTCCCCCAGTTCCCATCAGTTGGAACTGGCACGGAGGACACCACCCTACAGCCCATTGAGAGCTCTCCATCTGGACAGGCAGAAAGAAAAGGTTATTCTACCCACTGAACAATAGAATACAGATTCTGACCCAACATAGAGCAGTCACAATACAAGGTTATGTTTTCCCATAAGTAAACAGAATTGACACAAAGCTGAGAAGTTTAAAGCACAACAAGTAAGAAAAAAAAATGCATCCCTTCTCAAGATAACCCAGGTCCTTCTGGCCTTCCTCATAATCTGGAATGCTTCGGAGTCAAAGATTTCATTTCACTGTCTGTAACTCATGAGTACTACTACCAAGATGGTGTAAAACTTCTGTATCTGAAAGGCCAACTACAGCTAACAATAATCTATTATTAACGGACTATGATGTTCTATATATTCCTCTTTCTTAAAGTAGTTACTTTCATTAATAAGCAGTCATATAATTCAGTCTCTCTGCAGATTAACAGCAATCATAATAAAAGGTAGTGTTGAGTTGCAGTGTTTTCATTTTTTTTTTTTTAAATACCCTTAGCATCTACTAAAACTTGGTTCAGTATATTAACTGCCCTAGTCAGATCTGGACTCCATCCAGTTTAAAAGCCTGCGTCTGCCTTTAACATAGGATGTAAAAAGGTCTCCCTCTCTGATTTCAAAAGGATAATTTCTACTACTCAAAAGAATTTAGACCGATTCATAATCTGAAAAGTTCAATAAACAGTGTCCCTTTCAGATCATTTATCTAATTCAGAAATTACTCCCTTGGTCTAAACTTCTCTCATATATTCTTATTTACCTATTGGTTACTGTCTTGATGCCCATCTATAGTAAAATATTCTCTAGGTTCCCACAATAATTTTTTTTTTTTTTGGAGACGGAGTCTCGCTCTGTTGCCCAGGCTGGAGTGCAGTGGCGCGGTCTCGGCTCACTGCAAGCTCCGCCTCCCGGGTTCACGCCATTCTCCTACCTCAGCCTCCCGAGTAGCTGGGACTACAGGTGCCCGCCACCACACCTGGCTAATTTTTTGTATTTTTAGTAGAGATGGGGTTTCACCATGTTAGCCAGGATGGTCTCGATCTCCTGACCTCGTGATCCACCCACCTCAGCCTCCCAAAGTGCTGGGATTACAGGCGTGAGCCACCACGCCCGGCCCCACAATACTTTAATTTTTTAAAAGCATCTTTTGTATGTGGAACTTGTCAAAAGCCCTGCAAAAATGTAAAGAATTTTATCTATGCTCCCTTTCTAACTCTCACCATTTATCATTGACTTTTATGTACAAAGAACTATTTAATACCTTCTTGTGTCTGTTTCAAAAAATAATTTAAGTGAATCTTCTGAATCCTTTTCTAAGATCATGGAAAATAATTCTATCTTTTGGCTACCTTTTTCACCTGATATTACGTTTCTGAAACATCTCAGGGATGGGTATGGTTCTCCAGTGTATACTGATGTATTTGAAGACCTACCGCAGAGACCCTTGTAAAGAGTCCTAAATGAATTTTCTGTCAGATCCTTTCTTCTACTGAGTGAATGATGCCCCTTTCTTTACATTGGCCTCTCTACCTCCCACCAAGCTGCACTTAGATCTGATCTTTCTTTTTAAAAAAAAAAAAATTTTTTTAATGAAAAATGTCCATCTCCTTTTCCTGGTATAGATCTGATATTCTATATATTCCTCTTTCTTAAAGTAGTTAATTGCATTAATAAGTACTCATATAATTCGGTCTCCCTGCAGATTAATAGCAATCATAATAAAAGGTAGTGTTGAGTTGCAGCATTTTCATTTTTTTTTTTTTTTTTATAATTTCTCATCCTTTTCATACGTCTGTCCTCTCTGGGGTACCCATAAGTTAGGGACTTTAACCAATCCCTTCAATTTAACTAATGCCTAAATTTTATCCTGTTTCCCTTTCCCAAAATACAACGAACAAATAAGTTAAAGGTCTTTAATTTCTGTTTTCCTATGAAAAGGATAACTGTTAGACTGACGTTCAAGGTCTGGGGGAGGATAGTAGTAACTGAGAGCAAGAAACTGGATGAGATTGCCAAATAAGAGACTGTAAAGTCAAAAGGGAACGAGACTGACTGCTGAAAGGGAGACCCGTGTTTGGAGGGAGTGAAAACAGGGGAAAGTGGGTAACAGTAAGTGAAAAGGATAGATAACGGGTCATGACTGCAGTATTAGAAACCAAAGACAATGTTGATAGCCCCAGAGAAGAGCTGGAGTTATCCCAGTCCCCAGAGTTTATCGCCATCTTAAGGCCCAGAGATAAGGGAGGCAGAAAGAAGCTGTCTTTGAAGAACAGTTATACACCATACCATAGAAAATTAATCTAACACCCCACAGTTCTGCCTATCTCATGACACCAGACATGCAATGATACACACACAATGACTTTCAGAATGATCTGCCATCAAACGACGTATAAAAAACAAAACAAACCATTACTCCTGTCTGTGAAGTTTTAAAGGATTCACCTAACTAGTATTGACAAAATCTGCCAGCTTTGCCTATGAAATCTTGTGCAAAACTAGAATACTTTACTTTGCACAGAGTTCTAAATTGTCCTCTTAGGTATGTCATCCCCACTAAACTATGAGACTCTTTATGTCAGGTCCATGTTACGGCCACCTGGTAGCCAAGATAGTGCCTCATCACAGGGGCCGCAAAATAAATATCAAGTGAAAGAAGGAAAGAGCGGTAAAAGTATATTCAAGAAATTATGGAAACGAACAAAAAAACATATTCCAAAATAGATGCATTCTTTAAGAAATTTCTAGAAATTTACTCTCATGTTTTTCAAGTTAGTAAATGGGAACCAGATAGCACAGGCAGTCATAAGAAAGGATATACGCAAATGTTTATCTTGAGACTTGAAACATTATTTAAGTTGACCTCTTTAAGGCAAAAGCTTTACCTCCTTAGTACCCAAAGCTTCTTTTGCCTAACACAGAATTAACATCAATGAGAAAATCCATTTTATAGCCATGTTTCAGTAGTATACAGGCATTTAAGGTGGCAATGAGAAACTGATCGGGGCCAGCAGGCTGTGTAACTTGGAGTGGATTTACAAGTAGACCGTGGCTGGAGATAGTCTCAGAATGGACACCCCACTGAGCTCACTAGACTCACTGCACAGAGCAGGGAGGTTAAGGGGAGTATCATGGTAAGAAGCACAAACCTGCTTCAACTGCTTAACCTTATGCACTGCACACAGGCTACAAGTTTTGAAGTCATTTTGACCCAGTTCCACATCTGAGATCTTATAGTTACCAGCTATATCTCTTGGGCAACAGATTTAACTTTCTGAAAAAAGATGATTACACCTATCTTACAGGTTTTTTGAAAAACATCAGATACAAAATGCCTAATGGAGAGGCCGGCAGAATTTCTGAAATTATTTCCATTAAAATAACTTCCGTGAAATCTTTAAGATGAATGAAAAAAGGTGTGATTCCAAATTACAAAGCCGCAAAGATATTAAATGAGGCTCACATCTTGACATAAGGCTGGAGGGTATTACTAGAAGACTAAGAGAAATCAGCAGAATTAAATTCAGCAAGCACTTACTACATGCCTACTATGAGTCTCTAACGTATAGATGAATTAAATAAACTTTGCTATAATTATAATACTACTTTATACAATGTCTTTTAATTCATTTAATATCCATCTAGCTTTGAAAAGAAATTAACACAACTATTACAAGTATCCGACAACACAGCACCTGCTATTATTAAGAGCTGCTCCACCTCCCCCAGTTACGCCATGAAAGAATTCATTCTCCAGTCACTTACCGTCCTCTTCTGAGCTGCTGCCACAGCTTCTCCTGGGGCGTGAATGAGTCATCACAGTGCTTTTTCACAAGGGGAATATAAGAAGGAACTACAGCCTTGGCACAGCTCTGTACAAAGCGAAACACCTCCTCCTTGGACGGAGAGTCAAGATCATCAAAAAAGATACCACCAATGCCCCGCCGCTCCCCACGATGGGCTATAAAGAAGTAATCATCACACCTGGAAAACACAGCCGCGCCAAACCAGGGATCAAATGGAAAAAAAGAGACGTGAAAATCAATGTGAGACTTTCAGGTTCCAGCACTATCCTCAACTAATGTCAGGATAGTGTCCTTATTTGCTGTCCAACTATGAAAATGAAATGAGGATTTTAGACAGATTTTCTGCAGATATCACCAAGGTAGAAAATGCTTATCTTTTTTTTTTTCTTTTTTTTTTTTAAGATGGAGTCTCACTCTGTCTCCCAGGCTTGAGTGCAGTGGCACGATCTTGGCTCACCACAAGCTCCGCCTCCCAGGTTCACGCCATTCTCCTGCCTCAGCCTCCCAAGTAGCTGGGACTACAGGCGCCCGCCACCTCGCCCGGCTAATTGTTTGTATTTTTAGTACAGATGGAGTTTCACCGTGTTAGCCAGGATAGTCTCGATCTCCTGACCTCATGATCTGCCTGACTTGGCCTCCCAAAGTGCTGGAGTGAGCCACAGCGCCTGCTGAAAATGCTTATCCTCTTATTTTCAAAGCAACCAGGCAATTTCACACAAGTGTATGTAAACGATGTGAAACTCTAAGAACTTTAGCGAAAACAGAAACAGTCCAATATTGATACTGTATTTCTTGGAACAAGCTGCTGCCTTCAGAAGCACTGATGCTTTTGTAGGAGGCAGGAGGACAGGAATCTTCCACTAACAACGACACCAACCATGGTGCCAATCCAAGCTCTCTTGAGTGAGTTCTTGATTCACCAAAGGAAGGTACTATACACAATCAGGTCTCTTTCAGCAATAAAATTTGATGGTTCTATAGCATGAACGACAGAGGGAAAAGTTGGTGGAAAAAAAAGATCAGAGAATATTTTTTATTCTTTCATATGTCATATCAGACATATGAAAGCTTACCCTGTGAGGCAGCACATAAAACTATTAATCTGTTCTTGAGTCTCTTCCCCTCCATGGCTACTAGAACAGGTTTCCTAAGAAGCCATTTCCTAACTGTTAAACTTGTAAAATAGTTTATATCCTAAAAGTAGTTCTTTTGATAACCTCTGCATAAGGGTCTTAAATAGAAAAACGTGTTTAAACAAAAACTAAAAGCTATTTAAAAGGTCACCTTAAATACAGCTTCAATTGCTTAAACAACAACAACAAAACAACAGATGCAAATCCCTAGAGCTGACACATCAGTAGAATTCACCTCAATCGTGCCTTGTTGGCCTTCTTTATATGCACATTTTATTAACACAGTCTAAAACAGTATATCCTGAGCAAGATTGTAAAGTTAGTTTTTAACCCAAATCATACCATTTCAAAATCTCTCTTCAAAACATTATAAAATTAAGTAATCTACTTACTTCTTAGTCGGTGTTCCTTTGCTTATAACAGAATTGCTGAAACTGCGTAATTTATAAGTAAAAGGAACTTATTTCTTAAGTTATGGAAGCTGAGAAGTCCAAGTTTGAGGGGCTTCATCTAGTGTGAGCGTTCTTGCCGGTGGGGTCTCTGCAGAGTCCTGAGGCAGCGCACATCACATGGTCGGGGGCTGACCGTGCTAGCTCAGGTCTCTTCTTATAAAGCCACCAGTCCCGCTCCCGTGAATTTAACCCATTAATGCATGAATGGATTAATCCATCCATCAGGGCTCTGCCCAATCACCTCTTAAAGGGCCCAGCTCTTAACACTGCCAGATTGGGGGTTAAATTTCGACATGAGTTTTGGAGGGGACAAATATTCAAACCCAAGCACTTATACTAAAAACTTCTTTTTAACTAGATAGCATCCTAGATATTTTATTACCTAACCCTGCTTAAAGTCATCTCAGTAATAGCTAGAAAAAAGAACCAAAAGAGAACTGTCTATTAGTCCTCCTGGAAGGATGCTAAGTTCTGAGAGAGGAAAAAACAAATAAAACAACCAGTATCTGCATGCATCCATGGCTGTATACTTTTCAGTAGTAATGTTAAATCAAGAGGAGAATATTCAAATGTTTCACTTTTCTGACAATTTTAAAGCTGAACTCCACACTCTTGCATAAATGACATTAACATTCTACAACTATTAGCTCTAAAAACAAAGCAAAAAGACAAAAATTCTTTCTGTTCTTCGTTTTTCAAGAATGTCAATGAGCTCTAAGCAAAATTGAGTCCTTTACTCATATTCCAAACAATTTGTGCCAAGATTCCATTTGATGATCACAAATATTCTGGGTCTTCTCCCAACTTTTGTTTCTTATTTTATCATTAGAATTTCTTTAACAAATTCTCCAATTCTTCTTTCTCCTTGGCCAAAATCTCTGGTATGTGGGCATCTCCCTCTAGTGGTTCTCCAACCCTTCCCATGCCCTTACACATTTCCCAAGTCAACATCAGGAACAATAATTCTCATCTGGAATGAGAATTTAACAACCCACTCTACATTAAAAGCTTCTCATTCTCAAGCATAGATCACCTTATAGTTTATAGTCTATCATTCGAAATCATTTGGAATAAAAAGATGTTACTACCTCAATTTATATTATAATATTCCTAACTAAATAATTTAATACAACCACTTAAAACTAGTATTCTAATTCTTCTGATGAGTAAAGTAAGAAAAATAGTTCCATTTTCATAAGCAGAAGAGGGTATTTAGTGACATAATAGTTGCCTTCAGAAGGAATAGAATGTAATTCTGGGGTCATGAAAGTTCAGTAACTTTACCTACCATTTTTTAAATTTGGGGTAGAGCTCTGGACCATGCTGGTCACAAGCCTCCTTTAGAGTTCTGTGAAAATGGACAGCGTCTTCTTGGTTCAAGTATGTTGGAGTGAGGTCACATCCACCACCAAACCACCACTGCTTGTTGCCTACCAAATCAAGACATGGGATTCTAATGCGGACTTTCGAGATTCAGCATTACTGGCTATATTAGAAAACTTAATTAAGCAGCTTAATTTATTCAGCATAAAATGGATGACAATAAAAAAAAATTTTAACTGATTTTAGCTCTGAAGACCAGTAAGGCCCAGGCAGAAAAAGACAGGTAAAAGTGGCCAGGTGCGGTGGCTCATGCCTGTAATCCCAGCACTTTGGGAGGCTGAGGCAGGCAGATCGCCTGAGGTCAGGAGCTCGAAACCAGCCTGGCCAATATGGTGAAACCTCGCTGCCACTAAAAATACGAAAAACAGCCGGGCGTGGTGGCCACCTATAATCCCAGCTACTCGGGAGGCTGAGGCAGGAGAATCGCTTGAACCCAGGAGGTGGAGATTGCAGTAAGCTGAGATCGCGCCACTGCACTCCAGCCTGGGAGACAAGAGTAAGACTCCATCTCAAAAAAAAACAAAACAGAACAAAACAACAACAAAAAATTAGAAATAAAGTATAAAGTAAGAAAGTGGAACTTGCAAGGAATGATATGCAGGGCAGTGAGTGATAAAACAGTACACTGGTGGATCAGGAAGTGGATTGCAACTCTGGCCGTAGAGGAGAATCACATGAGGAGCTTAAAATAGCTAGATCACAAAAAAGAAAAAACAAAAACAAACCCACATCTCTGACCCAGGAATCTGTAGTTTATAAAAACTTCCCAGGAGATTCTGACACTCCTTGTATTAAGAACCACTCCCACCCCTCCCCTTTCCTAGAAAGAGTAAAAACACTTGCTGAGGTAACTTACCACTTGAGAGTAACTGTTTCATATGTTCACGGGTGTATGAGTTGTCAATACCAAAGTTAGCAACTTTAAACATAAAAGGTTGAACCAAGCTGAATGGCTTCAAAATGAAAAGTTAAAGCAGTGACTTTAAATGCCATCACCTACAGAGACACCAATAGGAACAGGCGTGGCACTGCACAGGTACGCTGACATGTGGTATCAGGTAACAGACAGGCTGGAACTACATGCACAGGAGGCATCATCAACTGCATCCCATTTTAGACCCACTGCTAATGCCTTGGTGACTAGCAAAGCTATGCATATGTAAAATATTTTCCAAAGCAAGTTCTCAATTTCAACTTAAGCTCGTACATAAGGTGTTCCTTCAGATGTAATGAATTTATGTTTGCAAAGAACCCTGGGTGCACACTGAAGTTCAGGTTCATTAAATCATTCCTTCTATGCTGGAGGAAATATGGGAAGATATGGGAAGGTTAGAGTCAGTCAATACCGTTCTTTTTTTTTTTTATGAGACGGATTCTCACTCTGTCACCCAGGCTGGAGTGCAGTGCAGTAGAGCAATCTCCGCTCACCGCAACCTGTCTCCCAGGTTGAAGTGATTCTTCCACCTCAGCCGCCCGAGTAGCTGGGACTACAGGTGCGTGCCACCACACCCAGCTAAGTTTTTGTATTTTTAGTAGAGAGGGGGTTTCACCATGTTGGTCAGGCTGGTCTCGAACTCCTGACCTCAAGTGATCCACCCGCCTCAGCCTCCCAAAGTGCTGGGATTACAGGCATGAGCCACCATGCCTGGCCCCATTCTTACTCATCATGTCTTGGGCAGAATCCATTGCACTTGCCAAGAAATTGCCTTTATATGCCTCCTGAAAGACCTACTTAAGACTATTCTTTCTCACTTTTAGATGTTATGCTCTCTTATCTGTTTCAAAGTGCACATTTTGCACAATAGTACTTTCCATAGCTCCTGAGACCCTTACCATCAGCCTCTTCTACTTCAAAGTATCTGTAGTTGAAATGGATAGTAGGAGCATGAGGATTCTTGGGGTGGATAACAGAGCTCACGCCCATAGCACAAAATGGCAATTTACCTGGAAAGTAAAATACGAGTAGTGAGCTATATTCAGTTACCTTGAATGGCTTGATACAATTGAACGCTAATGCGATTTCTAAGTCAATTTTCAAAAGCTGCTTTTTACATTGTCTCTTAAAAACATAATTTAAACAGAGTAATTGTCAACATGCAGCATATGAACCCAAATAGCTTTTTTCAGAAGCAGTATTTATTTTATAAATAAAACTTGTGGGCAAAATAAGGTTTGCAGGGACTATTAAAGGCTGTCCAGGCTGTCTGATTTACCATCTTTAGTCTTCAGAACTTTTCCTCTGCTTCTCATTTGTTTTGCAGCTTCCTCTGAAAGATTTCCATGAACAACAGAAATGCTCACCCCAGCCTTTTCGAAAACACACCCATCTTGAAGTACACAGCTGATGCCACCACCTCCTGTGTATAGAAATGTAAAAAAGGAGGGAATGTAAGAGTATATGCAAAACTGAAAGCAATCCTTGCATGAAGATGGTTATCTTCCTGTTTCCCAAATCTTTTATATCAGTGTATTTATCATTTTATGTACAATACAATTAGATAACTAGCTTAGCTTTATAATATACACTATTAATATTGGGCAAATACTGGACCTTCTCATATCACTAAACTGAATATTTCTTCAACATTCTCCTGCCATCATCTAAAATAAATCACTGGAATATTATCCCTTCAGATTCTACTGTTCAGAATGGCACCTATCAGTTATGATACATGAGAGAAAGCTAAGGTTAAAAATAGGAATGGGTAGACTTGAAGGGTGTTCTATTATGACTGAATTTAAGAAATCAATATTATTTCAAAACTTTCTTTCTCAGTGTGCTGTTTGCCTTTCAATTTTATTTACAGGCAATGAAGAAACAGTAGATCTTCAAACTCTGAAGGGATTCAGAACCTTAAAGTGACACGCACATTAGTAGTCACGTGTATGAGCCTTACTACTAATTTTTTTAAGGTACTAGGTTCACTGTAAGGACAATGTTTCATCAAAGTTCATGTTTGGCTTGTTTTATTTCTAAGAACATTTAGAGCTGGATGGGACATAAGATGATCCAGTACAACCTTCATATATTTCAAATGAGAAAACTGAGGACCAGAGGGGCAAAATATCCTATCCAAGGCCAAACTGCTGACAAGCGGCTCCAACAATTTGTCTAAAGGATGCCTATGCTTCAGACAATATTCTAAGCACTTCACATATATTCCATCCATATATATGGGTAGTATGAGGATTAAATGAGATGAAATACATATATATTTCATAGATGGGAAAACAGCCATAAAAGACGTGACTTCTGAGGGTCACACAGCTAGTCTAGTATTGGAGGTTGTGTCCTAGTTCAGTGGTCTTTGCTTGAAAACATTACAAGATGGAAAACTAGACTGAACTTCATTTAATACAAACGTAGCAATATCACAGCTCAAAATCTGCCGGTGAGAGGCTGCTGTTGTATTTCCAGCTAGGAAAAGTCAGGAATCCTTCAAGTTTCCACTCAAGATGTGGGGTTTCACTGTAGGGGCAACAACATGGTCATGAATGTATGCCTCTATGACAACTGGGTTCTGATGCTCAGGTATTTTGATATTAGAAGGGAAGACTTTCCTAGCAGGAAATCTGATGCGTGCATTTGGTAGTGCTACTGAGAAACCAATCAAATATATCTTGCGCAACAGTAAAAAGAAGTGGGAAGATTCTGACACAATGACATCCTTGCTGGAGGAGTTTAGCCGACACTTAGCGCGCAGGAGATGAGTTCTTTCCATCTCCTAAAGAGGAAAAAGGGCAAATTCACCCAGAGAAGGACACAAAATGTGTTCCATAATCTATTGAAATTTATGTTCAATAACGAACTTTGGACATCTAAGCTTGTTAGTTACAAATACCCCTGAAAAGTTCTAAAAAAAAAAAAAAAAATGCTGCTATGGAATTGCAAAGATTTTGAAATGCAGTACCACAGTGACAGCTGATCTGGGTCCACACCTGCAAGCAGAGGGCTGGTGACCCTTTCGTGTCCATCTTTTTCTCAGCGGCCTCTAACCAAGCGGCCTCTCTGTGGGTACCCCCATCTACCCCATCTCATATTGTGAACTATTATATTTTCTGTCTGCAATCTGGAACCTGATCCTTTTTCCCCCATCTCCACCTCCCGCCAAGGGCCGGCCTCCTTACCTTCCTTCCTCTCCCACCGGTCCACAGAAAAGCTGGCGCCCCCGTCTACCTGTGCCAGAGCCTGACACACCTGGGCCTGGGTCTCCAGGATCAACAGCTCCATCTTGGTCTTCATGTCGCCCGGCCTCCTTCGCAGCTCGCCCAGGTCGGTCACAGGCGGGGCCATGAAGCTGCCGCAGCGGCGGGCCAGCTCATCCTCCTCCTCCGACCTCCCCAGCGAAGGGGCCCGCGTCCCCGAGCTCTTAGGCAACATCTCCGCCCGCTGCACATGCCCGAGGGCAGCAGCTGCCAGCCCCACCAACCCCGCCAGCGCCGCGGCCAGCCCTGTCCCCAGCCAGGGGCCGCCTCTCGCCGTCGGGCCGTGCCCCAGCCCGCGGCTCTGCTCCGTGCCAGCCGGGCCAGGGGGCCGGCAGATGCGTCTGGCTCCGCTGTGCTGGGACCAGGCTCGAAGCCCTCCGCCGCCGCCGCACTGGGACCAGGCGCGGAGCCCTCCGCAGCCGCCCCGCGCCACGCGCCAGCAGGGGCCGACGCTCAGCCTGCCCAGCTGCGAGGCCATGCTCCCGCACTGTCACCTGGGCCAGAGCCTGCGTCGAGAGCCCGGCCTTTGAGCCGACCCACCCCGACCCCCGGAGTACTGAGCCGGCGAGCCGCGCAGGAGGAAAGAAGCTTTCGGGAAGAGCCACTGCAGCGTCGGGCTCCAGCGGCGGGGGCGGGAAGTGGGGCGTGCTGGGAGCTGTAGTCCGGATCCTATCGCCGCCTGCAGCGTCCCAGCGCGGGGCGGGAGATAAGAATCCGAGGCGCCCAGAAGGGCTGGTCTGAAGGGAAGAGAGCGGGGCGGGGACGGTGCTGTAGAAGCTACAGAAGAGATAAGAGAGGCTCTCTTGTCAAGTACAACTTCGGGTCGGCTGTTTACTCAGCCAAGGAGAGAAGATAGAGTCGGGCTGGGAGGCTGAGGGCGGACTGGTGCGGAAATGTGGCAGAGATCCCAGTCCCGCTTACATTTTCAAACAGGGTTTGCAGAATACAGAGCCTGGCTCAGAATCTATAGACTATAGACCCGCCCGTCGCCCTGGGTCCTGGTCCTCTAGAGTTTTCAGAGGGGATGGGCAGGCTGGGAAACTCCTTGCTTAAGGATGATTTTCTAACGAGAGTGGGAGAAGCTAGTAATGGACTCGGAAGAGAATCTAGAAGACTTTCTGTGATGGAGTCCACATCACAGTTCTGTCCTTAAGATTTCCCCAGGCCGGGCCGGGCGCAGTGGCTCACGCCTGTAATCCTAGCACTTTGGAAGGCCCAGGCGGGTGGATCAGATGAGGTCAGGAGTTCGAGACCAGCCTGGCCAACATGGTGAAACCCTGCCTCTACTAAAAATGAAAAAAAAAAAAAAAAAAAATAGCCGGGTGTGAGGGCGTGCTCCTGTAGTCTCAACTACTGGGGAGGCTGAGGCAGGAGAATCGCTTGAACCCAAGAGGCAGAGGTTGCAGTAAGCCGAGATCGCGCCACTGCACTCCAGCCTGGGTGACAGAGCGAAACTCTGTTTCAAAAAAAGAAAAAAAAGATTTCCCCAGGCCTTGCTTCTATAGTGCCTACTTGATTATTTTAGAAAAAAGGAAAAGCAACGTCACCGTTTTGGTTAACCAGTAGAAAATTCCTGTGTTTTGGTAATTAACAAATAATTTTAAAAATAGTTATTCTACTATTGTGGGGTGCTCCCAAACATTGCTCACGTTTAATACTTACAACAACTGCTATAAACTAGGCAGGGCAAATATCCACACTTCCTCCCACTATGTCTCCCTTCCCCTACCCTTTAAAGACATGAGGAAAGAAGCTAACAGAATTGACAGGCAAGTCTTTGTCTCCCTTGTAACCATACCAGAGCTCCATGGTTCCTGGACATAAAAGTGTGAGAACTATTGTCATGGGCTAATTTGTCCCATAAGTCTCCAGGATGGTTTTAATTTCTAGTAATAGATAATAATTTAAGCCGCTGGTAGCTGTTCCCACAAGTGTTTTCTTAGTGGCAGGATGCACTGATGGAACTTCAATGGCTTTTGAGTCAGAACAATTGGCATCTTATCCACACACAACTGCACCTGGCAGCTCTCACACTGGGACATGATGTTAGCAAGGTAGGTGTGCTTGCCCAAGCCTCACCACTGAGAATCAGTGAAAAGTAAAGGCTTAGTTTTCGGGCATGCCCAAGATGGTCGAATAGGAACAGCTTCAGCCTCCAGCTCCCAGCATGAGCGACACAGAAGATGGGTGATTTCTGCATTTTCAACTGAGGTACCGGGTTCATCTCACTGGGGCGTGTCTGACAGTTGGCGCTGGTCCGTGGGTGCAGTCCGACCAGCTAGAGCTGAAGCAGGGCGAGGCATCGCCTCACCAGGGAAGCTCAAGGGGGAGGGGAATTCCTTTTCCTAGCCAAAGGAAATTGAGACACACATCACCTGCAAAATTGGGTAACTCCCACCCCAATACTGCGCTTTACCAAGGGTCTTAGCAAATGGCACACCAGGAGATTATATCCCACACCTGGCCCAGAGGGTCCCACACCCAGGGAGCCTCCCTCATTGCTAGCACTGCAGTCTGAGATCTAACTGCAAGGCGGCAGTGAGGCTGGGGGAGGGGTGACCACCATTGCTGAGGCTTAAGTAGGTAAACAAAGCCCCTGGGAAGCTCACAGCAGCTCAAGGAGGCCAGCCTGCCTCTGTAGACTCCTCCTCTGGGGACAGGGCATAGCTAAACAAAAAGCAGCAGAAACCTCCAGAGAGGTAAATGCCCCTGTCTGACAACTTTGAAGAGAGCAGTGGATCTCCCAGCACAGAGGTTGAGATCTGAGAACGGACAGACTGCCTGCTCAAGTGGGTCCCTGGCCGCTGAGTAGCCTAACTGGGAGACATCCCCCACTAGGTGCAGACTGACACCTCACACATCACATGGCGGGGTACACCCCTGAGACGAAGCTTCCAGAGCAAGAATCAGACAGCAACACTCACTGTCCAGCAATATTCTATCTTCTGCAGCCTCCGCTGCTGATACCCAGGCAAATAGGGTCTGGAGTGGACCTCAAGCAAACTCCAACAGACCTACAGCTGAGGGTCCTGACTGTTAGAAGGAAAACTAACAAACAGAAAGGACACCCACACTAAAACCCCATCAGTACCCCATCATCAAAGACCAAAGGCAGATAAAACCACAAAGATGGGGAAAAAGCAGTGCAGAAAACCTGGAAGTTCAAAAAATAAGAGCGCATCTCCCACTCCAAGGGAATGCAGCTCATCGCCAGCAACAGATCAAGGATGGAGAATGACTTTGAAGAGTTGAGAGAAGAAGGCTTCAGTAGATATGAACTTCTCAGAGCTAAAGGAGGAACTATATAACCAGCGCAAAGAAACTAAAAACCTTGAAAAAAGAATGGATGAATGGATAACTAGAATAATCAATGCAGAGAAGACCTTAAAAGAACTGATAGAGATGAAAACCATAATACGAGAACTACATGACAAATGCACAAGCTTCAGTAACCAACTCAATCAACTGGAAGAAAGAGTATCAGCCATTGAAGATCAAATGAATGAAATGAAGCAAGAAGAGAAGTGTAGAGAAAAAAGAGTAAAAAGAAATGAACAAAGCCTCCAAGAAATATGGGATTATGTGAAAAGACCAAATCTAAGTCTGATTGGGGTGCCTAAAAGTGATAGGGAAAATGGAACCAAGTTGGAAAACACTCCGCAGGATATCATCCAGGAGAACTTCCCCCAACCTAGTAAGGCAGGCCAACATTAAATTCAGAAATACAGAGAATGCCACAAAGATATTCCTTGAGAAGAGCAACTCCAAGACACATAATTGTCAGATTCACCAAAGTTGAAAATAAGAAAAAATGTTAAGGGCAGCCAGAGAGAAAAGTCGGGTTACACACAAAGGGAAGCCCATCAGACTAACAGCAGATCTCTTGGCAGAAACTATCCCAGCCAGAAGAGAGTGGGGGCCAATATTCGACATTCTTAAAGAAAAGAATTTTCAACCCAGAATTTCATATCCAGCCAAACTAAGTTTCATAAGTGAAGGAGAAATAAAATCCTTTACAGACAAGCAAATGCTTAGAGATTTTGTCACCACCACGCCTGCCCTACAAGAGATCCTGAAGGAAGCAATAAGCATGGAAAGGAACAACAGGTACCAGCCATTGCAAAATCATGTCAAAATATAAAGTCCATCGATGCTAGGAAGCAACTGCATCAACTAGTGAGCAAAATAACCAGCTAATATCATAATGACAGGATCAAGTTCACACATAACAATATTAACCTTAAATGTAAATGGACTAAATGGTCCAATTAAAAGACACAAACTGGCAAATTGGATAAAGTTTGCTGTATTCAGGAGACCCATCTAACGTGCAGAGACACATATAGGCTCAAAATAAAGGGATAGAGGAAGATCTACCAAGCAAATGGAAAACAAAAAAAAGCAGGAGTTGCAATCCTAGTCTCTGATAAAACAGACTTTAAACCATCAATGATCAAAAGAGACAAAGAAGGCCATTACATAATGATAAAGGGATCAATTCATCAGGAAGAGCTAACTATTCTAAATATATATGCGCCCAATACAGGAGCACCCAGATTCGTAAAGCAAGTCCTTAGAGACTTAAAAGACTTAGACTCCCATACAATAATAATGGGAGACTTTAACACCCCATTGTCAACATTAGACAGATCAACAAGACAGAAAGTTAACAAGGATATCCAGGAATTGAACTCAACTCTGCACCAAGCAGACCTAATAGACATCTACAGAACTCTCCACCCCAAATCAACAGAATATACATTCTTCTCAGCACCACATCACCCTTATTCCAAAATTGACCACATAGTTGGAAGTAAAGCACCCCTCAGCAAATGCAAAAGAACAGAAATTATAACAAACTGTCTCTCAGACCACAGTGCAATCAAACTAGAACTCAGGACGAAGAAACTCAATCAAACCGCTCAACTACATGGAAACTGAACAACCTGCTCTTGAATGACTACTGGGTACATAACGAAATGAAGGCAGAAATAAAGATGTTCTTTGAAACTATTGAGAACAAAGATAAACATACCAGAATCTCTGGGACACATTTAAAGCAGTGTGTAGAGGGAAATTTATAGCACTAAATGCCCACAAGAGAAAACAGGAAAGATCTAAAATTGACACCCTAACATCACAATTAAAAGAACTAGAGAAGCAAGAGCAAACACATTCAAAAGCTAGCAGAAGGCAAGAAATAACTAAGATCAGAGCAGAACTGAAGGAGACAGAGACACACAAAACCCTCCAAAAAATCAATGAAGCCAGGAGCTGGTTGTTTGAAAAGATCAACAAAATTGATAGACCACTAGCAAGACTAATAAAGAAGAAAAGAGAGAAGAATCAAACAGATGCAACAAAAAATGATAAAGGGGATATTACCACCGACCCCACAGAAATACAAACTACCATCACAGAATACTATAAACACCTCTGCGCAAATAAACTAGAAAATGTAGAAGAAATGGATAATTTCCTGGACACTTACACTCTCCCAAGACTAAACCAGGAAGAAGTTGAATCCTTGAATAGACCAATAGCAGGCTCTGAAATTGAGGCAATAATTAATAGCTTACCAACCTAAAAAAGTCCAGGACCAGATGGATGCACAGCCAAATTCGACCACAGGTAAAAAGAGGAGTTGGTACCATTCCTTCTGAATCTATTCCAATCAATAGAAAAAGAGGAAATCCTCCCTAATTCATTTTATGAGGCCAATATCATCCTGATACCAAAGCGTGGCAGAGATACAAGAAAAAAAGAGAATTTTAGACCTATATCCCTGATGAACATTGATGCAAAAATCCTCAATAAAATACTGGCAAACTGAATCCAGCAGCACATCAAAAAGTTTATCTACCATGATCAAGTGGGCTTCATCCCTGGGATGCAAGGTTGGTTCAACATATGCAAATCAATAAACGTAATCCAGCATATAAACAGAACCAAACACAAAAACCACATGATTATCTCAATAGATGCAGAAAAGGCCTTTTACAAAATTCAGCAGCCCTTCATGCTAAAAACTCTCAATAAATTTGGTATTGATGGAATGTATATCAAAATAATAAGAACTGTTTATGACAAACCCACAGCCAATATCATACTGAATGGGCAAAAACTGGAAGCATTCCCTTTGAAAACTGGCACAAGACAGGGATGCCCTCTCTCACTACTCTTATTCAACATAGTGTTGGAAGTTCTGGCTAGGGCAATCAGGCAAGAGAAAGAAATCAAGGGTATCCAGTTAGGAAAAGAAGAAGTCAAATTACCCCTGTTTGCAGATGACACAATTGTATATTTAGAAAACCCCATCATCTCAGCCCAAAATCTCCTTAAGCTGATAAGCAACTTCAGCCAAGTGTCAGGATACAAAATCAATGTGCAAAAATCAAAAGCATTCTTATACACCAGTAACAGACAAACAGAGAGCCAAATCATGAATGACTTCCCATTCACAATAGCTTCAAAGAGAATAAAATACCTAGGAATCCAACCTACAAGGGATGTCAAGGGCCTCTTCAAGGAGAACTACAAACCACTGCTCAACGAAATAAAAGAGGACACAAACAAATGGAAGAACATACCATGCTTATGGATAGGAAGAATCAATATCATGAAAATGGCCATACTGCCCAAGGTAATTTATAGATTCAATGCCATCCCCATTAAGCTACCAATGACTTTCTTCACAGAATTGGAAAAATCTGCTTTAAAGTTCATATGGAACCAAAAAAGACCCCACATTGCCAAGACAATCCTAAGCCAAAAGAGCAAAGCTGGAGGCATCATGCTACCTGACTTCAAACTATCCTACAAGGCTACAGTAACCGAAACAGCATGGTACTGGTACCAAAACAGAGATATAGACCAATGGAACAGAACAGAGTCCTCAGAAATAATACCACACATCTACAGCCATCTGATCTTTGACAAACCTGACAAAAACAAGAAATGGGGAAAGGATTCCCTATTTAATAAATGATGTTGGGAAAATTGGCTAGCCATAAGTAGAAAGCTGAAACTGGATCCTTTCCTTACTCCTTATATGAAAATTAATTCAAGATGGATTACAGACTTAAGTGTTAGACCTAAAACCATGAAAACCCTAGAAGAAAACCTAGCTAACACCATTCAGGACATAGGCATGGGCAAGGACTTCATGTCTAAGACACCAAAAACAATGGCAAGAAAAGCCAAAATTGACAAATGGGATCTAATTAAACTAAAGAGCTTCTGCACAGCAAAAGAAACTACCATCAGAGTGAACAGGCAACCTACAGAATGGGGGAATATTTTTACAATCTACTCATCTGACAAAGGGCTAATATCCAGAACCTATAAAGAACTCAATCAAATTTACAAGAAAAAAACAACTCCGTCAAAAAGTAGGCAAAGGATATGAACAGACACTTCTCAAAAGAAGACGTTCATACAGCCAACAGACACATAAAAAAATGCTCATCATCACTGGCCATCAGAGAAATGCAAATCAAAACCACAATGAGATACCATCTCACACCAGTTAGAATGGCAATCATTAAAAAATCAGGAGACAACAGGTGCTGGAGAGGATGTGGAGAAATAGGAACACTTTTACACTGTTGGTGGGATTGTAAACTAGTTCAACCATTGTGGAAAATAGTGTGGCGATTCCTCAAGCATCTATAACTAGAAATACCATTTGACCCAGCCATCCCATTACTGGGGATACACCCAAAGGATTATAAGTCATGCTGCTATAAAGACACATGCACACGTATGTTTATTGCAGCACTTTTCACAATAGCAAAGACTTGGAATCAACCCAAATGTCCATCAGTGACAGACTGGATTAAGAAACAGTGGAACATATACACCATGGAATACTATGCAGCCATAAAAAAGGATGAGTTCATGTCCTTTGTAGGGATATGGATGCAGCTGGAAACCATCATTCTCAGCAAACTATCGCAAGAACAGAAAACCAAATACTGCATGTTCTCACTCATAGGTGGGAATTGAACAATGAGATCACTTGGACACAGGCAGTGGAGCATCACACACTGGGCCCTATTGTGGGGCAGGGTGGGGAGGGATAGCATTAGGAGATCTACCTAATGTAAATGACGAGTTAATGGGTGCAGCACACCAACAAGGCACATGTATACATATGTAACAAACCTGCACATTGTGCACATGTACCCTAGAACTTAAAGTATAATTTAAAAGAAAAGAAAAGAAAAGGCTTGGATTGAGAAGTGACCAAGCTACTTTTAGGGAAGAAAAACAATTAGCTTTTAGTCATAGTGCAACCTACCAGGAGGCCAAGTTAGAAGCATAGGAAAAGAAATAAGAATTGTCATTGCAGGAAGGGTTGATGGCCTCTACTGGATGCCTGTGATGGGGTTGGGCTGGGCCTGGTGATGATAAATGAACCTCATCGAATGAAAAGGAACCTCTCTGGTATGTTTATTTGTAAGAAACCTCTTCGTTATTGCTCTAATTCTGCCATAAATACCCATAAAGTTAGTAAAACCCATAAAGTGAGTTAAAGCTAAGTCAGACTGTTTTGAACATGTGCCTGGTCATAAAGGCTGTTCCTGAGCAAACTGTGTACTAGATTCCAGATTTCCATCCCTCTCATCCTTAGCCTTTCTATGCAAAGGGCCTCACTCCTTTCTTCCCCTGGTTCCTAGCACCCTCCCTACTAGCAACCTGTTATTCAATGCTTAAGAAAGCCTTCAATAACTTTGTTAGTACGAGTTTAAATCACCTTTCTGAGGGTTCAAATTGTTCCCAAGTGGGATACTTGTATTTAAGTTGCATTTGTCAGTGTGGGGGAAAAAAAAAAAAAGACATCACCTATCTAAGTAATTTCTTACATCAGAAAACTAGTTGGGACAAATAAAAAGTTTCTAATAAGTTGTAGAAAATAAAGTGTAAACTAGAAGTTATTGTCTATTTTTTAGCTTAGTTTCTTGCATTGCTTTGCAACTATTTTTTATGTGATCCTATCGAAAAATGATTCTGACTAGCCTTATAGGTATTAGTACATACACATCATTTTTCAAACTCCACATGCTTCTCAGAATCCTTATGAACTTTTCCTTCTCCTAAAGCCCTGTTGAACATAACTTGTTTTAGGCCTGCTGGTGCATATTAGACAGAGTTCTAATGTTTATCCCTCTGGTAGCTTTACTGCCTTCTAACAACACACACATGCACCCTAGAATTCTTACTATTTTTAATAAACTATACTATTTTCAAATATTATCAAATTCTGAAAGCCAAAGTTAAGAAACATATTACCAAATTCACTCAGTTCTGTTGCTCTCAGATAGATACAGAAACTCAGGCTAATTAGTAACAAACTATTACTGAAAACCTGTGTTTGCCTTGGCATGCTTCTGCTCAACTCATCAGAAATTTTGGTGGGTGATGGGAGGGGTGGTAAGATTACCAAGGAAGTAGAATTTTTAAAATGTTAACCCATTTTTTTCTCCTAGAATTTGTATTTTAAACTTTTAGGTCTATAGTAACACATGCTTACATATTTTTATTAAAATAATTGGTTCTTAAAGCTGTGTATAGTCTAAATATTCAATGCAATTTAGTGTTGTCGATTTGCTTTTCCTTTAACTGGTATAATTTTAAAATTATTTTTTCACAAAGGTATAGATACCGTTTCAGGGAGGTTTTATGAAAGGGACCAACTCATGGTATCTATCCTTTCAGTCCCTGTGGCCTCTCCCTAATTCTTCCCTATAGTAATATTGATGTAATGCCTGGAGTTGTAGCAACCATTTTGTGACTAAGATTCTGAAAGTCCCATGTGAAAGTTTGCAGAGCAGTTACAAAGAAGGAGCCTGGGTCCTGATGACATCCTTGAGCAGATAAACCAGCACTGGGCCACTAACCTTTGAACTTCTTGTTATATGAGAAAAAATAGTTTAAGGAACTGTTTGCCAGGTGTTTTGTTGCAGCTTAAGTCTTTCTGATATAGACTCTTTACCACCTTGGTTCAAATACCTACCCTAGGACCAACCAATAAAAAATAGCCATGAGTGAAAAAATGGAATCATGTAAGAACATGGACTCTCCTGTTAGTGTTTTGGGGTAGGGAAGATGCAGAGTATATGGGATATCATTTCTGGAAAAAGGGAAATATGACGAGTAGAAAGTACCATAAATGCCCACCAGAGGGAGAAATTTTTGAATATGATTCTAGGGTTTTGAGCCTGCATATCTAAGATTAACAAAAATAGGGAATTTAGAAAGAAGAACTAGCAGGTACAGAGCAGGAGTTTACAGGGAGGACAGGAGATAATCAGTCTGATAGAGACAATTATTAATAGAAGTATTCCCACCAGTTTAGCTAAAGCTCTCTGACTGTTGCATTTGCCCAGGTACAGAAGCTTCCTGGCCACTCCATCTCTTCATTATAAAATGCTCTTACCATCCATTCTCAGAGTCTTAAAAATGTTATGGGCCAACCATAAGGGTGGGTCATTTGAGAAGATGCTGAGGACAAAGTGTTGGGGTATATATAGGTGTTCCTCCTGTGAGGCAATTAAAGAACAATGGGTATTGGGTACCTGCTGAATGGTCCTCATCAGGCAGCGATAAGAAAGATATTTAATATTGTTCGTGTACCTGCCTCCATGATGTTTTCAGGACACTTGCAACCAGAAGTACTTGCTCAAGAAACATAAAGCTACTTCCACTCATGTCATTCAGAGTTCATCTCCTCTGGTGGACTGGAATACTCTCTTGAAAAATACACATTTAAGACCTTTTACTTTAGACCCATATCAACATCCATGTAAACTTGGGAGTCAAAAATCAATTCCCTTTCTTCTCTGCATCTATCTAGAGTGATCTTTTCCCCCATGTCTAACTCTTTAGCCTGGGCCAGGACCTGTTTCTAGAATTAGTGAGGTTGAATGAATGCAGGAGGAGGAAAAAGTGCATTTGAAATATTCTCTTACTGCAGACATGTTGAACTTGAGACATTAGTAGCCGTATAAATCGAAACATGATGCTAGAAAGGGATGAGGGCCAGAGAAAGAGATTTTTGAGATACCCACGATGCTGGGATGATGAGCTCATTCAGAAGAACTCTTGCAGCTAAAAGATAAAGGGCTCAATGTCAGAACATGGGACAACAGACACATTTTAGGAACAAAAAGCAAGAAGTCTTGGGGCCTTGAGTGTGATGTCACAGAAACACGGAGGGAGATACCACCAAAGAGGAGAGTGTGGTCAGCAGGCAGAAAGCTTTACTCTCTGATCAGCCAAAGAACAGAAGTATTCAGTAGAGGCTATGGGAAATTATGAAGTCACTGGCTGCCTTTGAAACAAGAGCTTTGGAAAACCTGTTGGGGTGGCAGCTGAAATTAAAGAACGTATAGAACAACAGTAGCTCAGGGTGGGAAGTTGTGACGTTGATCTTTTATTTGGAGTGGAGGACTAGAGCATGGTTCTGTTTGTGTTTGCTTAAGGAAATGAGGCAACAGAGAGAACTAAAACTACAAGAATATGTGCCACTCAGAGACCTCGTGGTCAGATTCAAGGTTTGTTTTATTTTCTTCTCTTCCCAAATTGCACCATGTAGGCTGCATTCCAGGAGTATAAAAGTCAAGGGGAATGAGAAGGAGGATTGAGCAAAGGAATAGCCATTTGGGGTTCTAATATACGTAACTTCAAAGGATCTGGCTTGCTTTCTCCAAATATTTGTCCTCACCTTCATTCTAATCAGCACTCAGGCAGTCTTCCTGTGTAAAACAGGAACTCAACTATAATTGAAGGGTTATGAGAACTTTGTAAGGTAACTACCCTTGGGCAAACTGAGTCCTGAATCATTTATTTTTTCTATAGACATTTACTTAGCACCTTCTATTTGCTAGGTTCAAATAAACCCCATAAGGTAGACAGGACCACTATTGTCACTACTTACATGATAGATTAGAAAACTGAAGCTTAAATGGGTTTAGTGATAGACCAAGTCTAGACCTGTCTCTAAGGCTCTATTAACGTTACAACACTGCTCTTCATCTGACCCAGAGTCATTGTATGCTAATACAATGTCACTAACATTTACTAAACACCCACACCTTACTAGCAAATTCAGGACACACAGAGGAGCTGACAGCCTTTCCCATGCTTCTAAGAAAAAGAGATTCCATTTGAGTCACCAAATAATCTCTTCAAATGAACTATTACACAGGCAGTACTCACTTCGCATGGTCTTGTGGGACCATGACAGTGACCTTGCAAGCAGAAGCCAGACGTATCATTCTTAATAATCAATAGGAAGAAATTAGGATTGTTACGTGATCTTTAATATATACACACTTTTTGAGATGGAGTCTTGCTCTGTTGCCCAGGCTGGAGTGCAGTGGCACTATCTCAGCTCACTACAACCTCCGCCTCCTGGGTTCAAGTGATTCTCCTGTCTCAGCTTATCAAGTAGCTGGGATTACAGGCACATACTGCCATGCCTGGCTAATTTTTTGTATTTTAGTAGAGACGGGGTTTCACCGCGTTGCCCAGGCTGGTCTCGAACTCCTGAGTTCAGGCAATCCACCCGCCTCGGCCTCCCAAAGTGCTAGGATTACAGGCATGAGCCACCATACCCAGTTGTGATCTTTAATTTAATTTTTAATAGAAACATTAAAAACTCAGTTACTGTAGGTTGTAGATGAAAAACAGTAAAACTAATTTTGTTGGTGCATTGTCATTTAAAACATTAGAAACATTGAGAATTAATGTGTTTTATTTCCTCATACTTTTATATAGTAGTTTGAACAGGGCTTTCCTTCTTTTTCTTATTGTATAACTGAAGATATGAATTAAGTATCTTTTTTATGCCTCAGTGAATTGTCAGACTTTCTAAGTCTGGATCAGCTTTCAACATTTGATCCTTTGTGCCTTCAGTGTTGTGAAATATTCCAATAGTTTCTTTAATGTGAAATGGGTTTTTTCTTTTTTTTTTTCAGCATCATTTCCTCTGAAATCTCTTCATCCAACACAAACACTGTCTTCAGGTATGTCAGTAAGTTTGCCTTCACTAAGTTCCTGTGATGGTTAATTTTATGGATCAAATGTGCTGGGCTACGGTGCCCAGATATTGGGTGAAACATTATTCCAGATGTTTTTGTGAGGGTGGTTTTTAGATGAAATTAACATTTAAGTTAGTAGACTTGAAGTGAAGCAGATTGTCCTCCAAAATGTAAGGGGGCCTCATCCCACTACATTCAACATCAGTTGAAGATCTGAATACAACAATAGACTGACTTCCCCTGAGCAAGAAGGAATTTTGCAAATTCTGCCATCAGACGGCCTTCAGACTTGAACTGCTACATCAGTTATTCCCTGGATTTCTTCTGGCCCACCCTGCAGATTTTGGACTTTCCCACCTCCATAATCTTTAAAATCAACCAACCAATTCCTCTCTGTCTCCATATATGTAAACACATATACATTCCGTTGGTTATGTTTCTCTGGAGAACCTTGACTAATCCAGTTCTTTTGGGTGAATATCTAAGTGCCTCAAAAGGCAACAATGTCAACATTTCCCTGGGTAGCTATTTTTTCAGTAATTCTATTTATGTTCAGCTAGAATTTCACTTCCAGTTTTGTTGCTTTCTGCTTCTTTGCTGCACTTTCATCTTTGTTGACCAATTCCCTCTTTCGATGATCCATTTTTGTAAAATGTCACATGCGTTTATCATGGGGCAAGAAAGAAACAACATAGCTACACACTTTGCATAAATTGTGAATAACAGATGAGCACTGACCAATCACCAACAGACTTTGAAAAAAGTAGCATGATTGGTCGTGAACATGATGCATATAGATTAATTATGCAGTGATTTGTGGACTGAAGAGCTAGCACTAGATGCATATTTTACACAATTACCCACAGTTATCTAATGTGATAACTAAAATTTGAACTCTGTTGTTGGGGAGCTGGTGTTGTTTAACCAAATCATGATAACGAAATGCAATTTGTGCCTCTTGGAACCATGCAATGCCATGACTGCCTACACCTACTTTTGAGCTGATTGCCTAGGTTCATAATAAAGAAGCCTCTACCTACCATGAAAGACCACTAAGCAAAGAAAACAAGGTTATCAACAGAACCAGTGGCATCTCTATAAAAATTCTATTATTTTCTTAACTTGAATTCTTAAAATACTAGAGACTTATTTTTCTGCCTATTTTCTGTGAATAGTTGACATTTGTAGAATCACATAAAAATATACAAACAGAAGAAATTGTTTGTAGCAGAGACAGCTAGTTGTCCAACAAAAGTCCATTTTTCTCTTCTTACTTTAATAATCATTCTCCGTGTTTCACTGGAGCATGTAGTAGCTTCAGCTAGCAGCTACAGTAGAGCGGAATGCTTCCACTACACTCGTATCTTCTCTTGAAGCTTATGATCAAATCCTGGCCAGTAGGATGTGAACAAAACTATTGTGTGTCACTTCTGAGTTTATTCTTAAAAGGAATAAATGTGCTTCCTCTGGCCTTTTCGCTGCTGGCTGGGATACAGCTGTGAAGGCAGGAAGTGGAACAGCCACTTTGAACCCAGAAATAAAACCTGTGTGTTGAGTGAGGATGACAGAGCAGCACAAGCATCTTGGACTATGACTCTGGAAGGTTCGATCAGAGAGAATGAACTTCACTCTTGTTTCGGCCACTGAATTTTGGAGTCTTTTGTTATAAACACTTAAATATAACCTAATAAATACATGAATGGCATATTTTTGGGGAATAACCAATAGCCTAGTGTAGTAACATAGGGAGTTTATGCACATCACACTACACAGTGAATGGATTATCTCTATTCTAACTTTCACTTAAAGATGACAGGAAGAAAGACTGAGGGCCTCCAGTGTAATGGGATCCCCTTATGAGGGAATAAACTGAGCGGGGCCTTCTGAAGACAATTCATGGTCTAGTGCAACCAACAGACAGGATGAATAAAACCTGCCTCTTGCAGAGTGGATGTAATGTTTTCTACTTAGCATTTACTGTGCACTAAGGCTATTAACCTCCATTCTTAACCACCAGCTGTATTGGGAAGGGGGCCCTCCAATATTTAAATTGAATTTCTAGGAACTGCTGGGGTCTAACGAGAAAGACAGTGTTTATGGCAATACTGTGTTTATAGAATTTGTGTCAAAAATAAATTTAAGGTGGTACAAACCAGTTGAGTCATCGACATGAATGTAATTTATCCAACTACAACCATTGAAATATGTGCATCATGAAATTTGGCTCTTTTTTACAGAGCACATTAGAAAACATATGTTAACAAATGTGTGATACTCATGTGTGTACACTAGAGGGCACTCACCTACTAATTGGCAAACCAGCATCCAGAAGAATTACCTTGGGATCTTGTTAAAAATGTAAGTTTCGAGGTTGTAGAGGAGCCCATGAACCTGCTTTTTAATGGGATGCCCTCTAAGAGCATAGTTAAGGGAATGGCTCATGGAGTCTGATGGCCAGGGTTTGAAAACTGGCTTTGCCATTTGTGAATTTAGGCAATTAGGTAACCTCCCTGTGCCTGGATTTCCTCATCCGCTGGATGAAGTTAGAAATAACACCTCTCTCGCAGGGTAGTTGTGATGATGAGATAAGTTAACTTAGAACACAGCCTAGTGCCTAGCAATATATATTAGCTCTATTATTATAAGTATTGTTTTTAATAATCATATTTATTGATTGTATAGCAGGGGACCTGAGAGCCACTCTTGAGAAACAAACAGCTATTTTAGAAATGTAAAAAGGGGAAAGGCACAGTGGCTCACCCTGTAATCCTAGCACTTTGGGAGGCCAAGGTAGGAGGTTTGCTTGAGGCCTAGAGTTCAAGACCCCTGTGAGCAACACAGAAAGACCTCAACTCTACGAAAAATTAAATAAATAAATTAGTCGGAAGTGCTGGTGTATGCCTGTAGTCCCAGCTTCGGGAGGCTGGAACAGGAGGATCGCTCATGTCCAGGAGTTCAAGGCTGCGTTGAGCTGTGATTGCTCCACTGCACTCCAGCCTGAGTGACAGAGTGAGATTCTGCCTCAATCAATCCATCAATAAATAAAGAAGGATCTTCTTACTAGTGAGTACCCAGTCAGGCCAAAACCTCATGTTCTGGCTCTTAGCTAGAGTGATAATGGAATGGCAGGAACAAAAATTGCAGAATGGAAAATGGAGGGAAATGAGGCTGGTCTTTTTATGCTCTGTTAAGGAGCTTGTGCATTATTCATAAGTCCGTAGAAATCCATCAAAAGGCATTAAGGTAGAAGATGGCATAATGAGGTTTATATCTGAGATGATTATTCTGAAAGTGAAACGGGGGTGGGAGGCAAGGGAAGAGGCTGGAGGCAGTGTATCGGGGAGCTCAGGTAGACGTAATGCTGCTCCTTTCCAACCAAGAAAGGGTTTCCAGAAAACTTTAGGATTATCCACATCAGTGACTCACAATAATTTGAACATTATAAATCGTTCCTTCTTTGGAACTCAAACTAGAGTTCAAGCTTGTAATAAAATACTCTGCCTCAACAGCATCCCCTGATTTATACACACATATAGTATAGAGTACCTGGCAGTCATCCTCCCTAGGTTTTGAGCAGCAGACCCTGCAAAGAGAACTCCTGTGGACTATCAGTCACCAGAGAAAAACTAGACTGTCTCTGTAGCACCAGAAGCTGAGAAGGGGGTATATCCAGCATCTCACCTGGTGATCCTGTAGATGTTGGGGTGGATTTTCAGGAACTGTGGCAGCTTTGATGCATTTGACCTAAGAAATACTGAAATAAACTTCAGTTCTGCTTATCATGCCAGTAACTAGAATGGGAGGAGCTGCCACAGGGGTGGGAGGGGCCAGAGGAGGACAGGTGATCTAGGGTGCTGTTCTCCTTGACTCTGCCTAGAATTCTGATGCCGTTCTGATACCATTAAATTATCAGTGCCAGGGAAAAATAACTATATGAATATTTTCTCCAGTACCTGAGGAGTGCGTATGAATGATTCCATAAGAAAGGAATTCATTCCTGGGGGTTCCTCTGCCAGGAGCAGTTCCTACTTATGTACTCAGCCAAGTCTTATGTATCACCCACATTTCCAATCTTTCAACTGAAAACATACAAAATGTAAACAGTGAAACAGCTCTTCTTTCTGTTAGAGTTTTTGAGATTGCAGAATCATGGGATATTGTCTTCGACTGTTTAGAGCTAAAAGGAACCTACTCCAGTGGTTCTCAGACTTGATTTAGTATGAGATCTCTTTAGATAAAATCTTATGAAAAAGTCCAATTCCTATGTGAACAGAAAGCAGAGGTGCTTTTGGTGCAGGGGTGTCCTGACTGGGCAATGATTCTCCTGTTTGTCAGCCTCTAACACAGGATTACGTGAATCACTTCTTTGAATCCCTAGGACCAAGAAGAGCTAAGTCTGAAACTCATGATTAAATGAATTCCTCTATTTTACAGAGAACAAAAATGAGTCCCAGAGGGTTAACAATTAATTTAGTAGAGTGAAGTAGAGGGAAAGATTCTTAGGGAAGGTGCATAGAAATAACCTGAAGGTCACTTGTTCAAATTAATGGTAGAGAATAGAGATTAGAGATATTTAGGATCCAGGCTCACCGTATCCTCTGCCTCCCAGGTTCAAAGCCATTCTCCTGCCTCAGCCTCCCAAGTAGCTGGGATTATCGGCATGCACCACCAAGCACAGCTAATTTTGTATTTTTAGTAGGGATGGTGTTTCTCCATGTTGGTTAGGCTGGGGTCGAACTCCCAACCTCAGGTGATCTGCCCGCCTCAGCCTCCCAAAGTGTTGGGATTACAGGCATGAGCCACCGTGCCCAGCCAAGAAGAAGGTTTCATTTAGATCCAGAGAAGGATTTCCAATAGAAATGGATACAAAACTTTGGAACTTGAAAGTCTCTGGCCTGGAATCTGTTCAATGTAGCAAAGCTGCTTATCTGTCTAGAGAGAATGAAAACTAGTTTTAATTACAGCTTTATATTCAGGTGAAGACTGTCAACCAGCTGTTAGTCACTATCATCTTTGTCATTATCAAACATCCATTAAAGGTCTTTACAAGTTAGACGCAAAGGCGCTTTTCCTTCTGGACGCAGGTTTTGCACATCCATAGTTTAGACAGACAACAACATGGTAATTTTCTGATGACTTATGGTAGGAATATTACCCAGTTCCAAAGTTTTTCGCTTTCCCCTCTGTGTTGAAAATTAAACTCAAAACTTACTTGGTCCAGGAAATGTGTACCCACGTGACTCTACTTGCCATTGTAGCAACTTTTATTCTTAATTTACTTTGTTGAACCTCTGTTCCTCACCTGTAAGATAGGAATAAGAAAATTTTTCACTGTTTTTGTATGAGAAAAAGGAAACAAGCTATCTTAGCTGTTTAGCACAGTGCCTGACACTTAGCAATTATCTAAAAACTTTTAGTTTCTCGGCTGGGCATGGTGGCTCACGCCTGTAATCCCAGCACTTTGGGAGGCCGAGGCGGACAGATCACGAGGTCAGGAGATCAAGACCATCCTGGCTAACAGGGTGAAACCCCGTCTCTACTAAAAATACAAAAAATTAACCGGGTGTGGTGGCGGCACCTGTAGTCCCAGCTGCTTGGGAGGCTGAGGCAGGAGAATCACTTGAACTCGGGAGGCAGAGCTTGTAGTGAGCCGAGATGGCGCCACTGCACTCCAGCCTGGGCGACAGAGCGAGACTCCGTTTCAAAAAAGAAAAAAAAAAAAGCTTTTAGTTTATCCTCTGACGGGAATCTCTGATAGACTTATTAATTTGACTCAGTCAAATTTTGGAAAAAGTTTGGAAATGGGTAACGTTCTTCCCATGAGTCATCAGAAAATCGCCATGCTGCTGTCTAAACTATGGATCTGCAAATAATTTGAAAAAGATCAAATTTCTCTTTATCTTCCCATCTTTTCTTTCAGAGTCCACTCTGATTTCTAGGCCCTGTTACTTTTTGTTTCATCCATTACTCCCTTTTTTTCTTTTATTCTAGAATAATAACAACGTTAACTGATGATATAAAGAAAGTGGAGACTGAAGTTGATACCCATATTCAACACTGTAGGTTACCTTTAATTACAACGTTTTTAGAATTTCTTTTCCTAAAACATTCACATTTCTTTTCTTTTCTTTTTTTCTTTTTTTTTTTTTTTTTTGAGACAGGGTGTTACTGTGTCACACAGGCTGGAGTGCAATGGTGCGATCTTGGCTTTCTGCAACCTCCGCCTCCCAGGTTCAATCAATTCTCCTGCCTCAACCTCCCAAGTAAGTGAGATTATAGGCGCCCACCAGCACGCCCAGCGTATTTTTTAGTAGAGATGGTGTTTCTCCATGTTGACCAGGGTGGTCTTGAACTCCTAACCTTAGGAGTTCACCAGCCTTGTCCTCCCAAAGTGCTGGGATTGCAGGCATGAGCATCGTGCCCAGCCAACATTCACGTTTCTAATGCTTCTTTCATCTTTAGATGGTTAGAAAACATCTTTTATCATTAGTTAATAAATTCTATAGCTTTGACCAAGGGTAAGTATCTCTGAAGATAAACTTATGGTCAATCCAGATGAGCTAAAATTTACTCATGTTATTCAAGTGGAAATTCTAGAACTGAAAAATTCAATAGCTGAAATGAAAAGTTTGAAGATGCACTTAACAGATTCAAGATTTCAGAAGAAATCTGGAGATTGAGGTTCTCGGGATTGAGGACAAATCAATAGAAATTATCCAATCACTATAATAGAGAAGAAAAAAAGATTGAGATAAGAATGGACAGAGCCTCAGCAACGTGTGGGATAATATCAAGGGATCTATATATCCTTGTTGTCACAAAGAGAGAGAGAGAGAAATGGAGAAATGGGGCAGAGAAAATATTTGAAGAGGTAATGGCTCCAATCCCTCCAAATTTGGTGGAAAACATCAGTTTACAAATATAAGAAGCTCAACAAACACCAAGAAGGATGTTTTCAATTTCAGGTGTGATGACACTAATGTTTACTGTGACCAAAATTCCAGAACAATCCTATAAGTATGCGCCTAGTTATCAGACGTGTTCAAATTTGGGAATCAGGAAACAGATGATTATACTCAGGATAATAGTATTTACTTGAATTAACATGGAAGTTCCTAAAAATAGTCTTCTTCAAAAGTTTATCAGTATTACAGTATCCATAATCATTCTTCAAATGATGAGATAAAACTTGCTAATTTTGGTCCAAGAGTAAGGGAACTCTATTATTACTATTGATTGTTCTAGTAAGTGCTCCCTAGAGAAGTAGTTTGTAAAATAAACATATCTGTAGCCTCGATAACATAGGTATAGATCTATTAAATACTTTATTGGTAGAAGTTCTTTTTTAGTGCCTCAATTTTCACAACATATTTTAAAAATCAAAAGAAATGAATTCGCTACTGACTACATAAACATTTTTAGAATGAACTGATCCTCCTTAAAGCTTTCTGTCTTGATGACCTGTCTAGTGCTGTCAGTGGAGTATTGAAGTCCCCCACTATTATTGTTTTGCTACCTCATTTCTTAGGTCTAGTAGTAATTGTTTTATAAATTTGGGAGCTCCAGTGTTTGGTGCATATATATTTAGGATTGTGATATTTTCCTGTTGGACTAGTCCTTTTGTCATTATATAATGTCCTTGTCTTTTTTGATGGCTGTTGCTTTAAAGTTTGTTTTGTCTGATGTAAGAATGGCTACTCCTGCTTGCTTTTGGTGTCCATTTGCATGGAATAGCTTTTTCCACCCCTTTACCTTAAGTTTATTTGAGTTCTTATGTGTTAAGTGAGCCTCTTGAAGATGTCAGATACTTGGTTGGTGAATTCTTATCCATTCTGCCATTCTGTATCTTTCAAGTGGAGCATTTAGGCCATTTGTTAATACATTCAACGTTAGTATTGAGATGTGAGGTACTATTCTATTCATTTTGTTATTTGCTGCCTGAATACGTTGCTGTTGTCGTTGTTTCACTGTGCTTTTGTTTTATGGGTCCTGTGAGAATTATGCTTTAAGGAGGTTCTATTTTGGTGTATTTCAAGGATTCGTTTCAAAATTTAGAACTCGCCGGGCGCGGTGGCTCAAGCCTGTAATCCCAGCACTTTGGGAGGCCGAGACGGGCGGATCACGAGGTCAGGAAATCGAGACCATCCTGGCTAACACGGTGAAACCCCGTCTCTACTAAAAATACAAAAACTAGCCGGGCGAGGTGGCGGGCGCCTGTAGTCCCAGCTACTCCGGAGGCTGAGGCAGGAGAATGGCATAAACCCGGGAGGCAGAGCTTGCAGTGAGCTGAGATCCGGCCACTGCACTCCAGTCCCGGTGACAGAGCGAGACTCCGCCTCAAAAAAAAAAAAAAAAAAAAAAAAAACAAAATTTAGAACTCTACTTTTAGCAGTTCTTGTAGTGCTGGCTTGGTAGTGATGAATTCTCTCAGCATTTGTTTACCTGAAAAACACTGTATCTTTCCTTCATTTATAAAGATTAGTTTTGCTGGATACAAAATTCTTGGCTGATAATTGTTTTATTTAAGGAGGCTAAAAATAGGACCCCAATCCCTTCTAATTTGTAGGGTTTCTGTGAAGAAATTCGCTGTTAATCTGACAGGTTTTCCTTTATAGGCTACCTGCTGGTTTTGCCTGACAGCTCTTAAGATTATTTTCTTTGTCTTGACTTTAGATAACCTGATGACTATGTGCCTAGGTGATGATCTTTTTGCAATGAATTTCCCAGGTGTTCTTTGAGCTTCTTGTATTTGGATGTCTAGATCTCTAGCAAGGTCAAGGAAGTTTTCCTCAAATATTCCCTAAAATAAGTTTTCCAAACTTTTAGATTTCTCTTCCTTTTTGGGAACACCAATTATTCTTAGGTTTGGTCATTTAACATAATCTCAAACTTCTTGGATGCTTTGTTCATTTTTTAAATTCTTTTTTCTTTCTGTTCGTTGGAGTGGGTTGATTCAAAAGCCTTGTCTTCCAGCTCTGAACTATTTCCTTCTACTTGTTCAATTTTATTGCTGAGAATTTCCAGTGTATTTTGCATTTTTCTTTTTTTTTTTTTCTGAGACAGAGTCTCGCTCTGTCACCCAGGCTGGAGTGCACTGGCGCCATCTCGGCTCACTGCAAGCTCCGCCTCCGGGGTTCACGCCATTCTCCTGCCTCAGCCTCCCAAGTAGCTGGGACTACAGGCACCCGCCACCTCACCCGGCTAGCTTTTTGTATTTTTAGTAGAGACGGGGTTTCACTGTGGTCTCCATCTCCTGACCTTGTGATCCGCCTGCCTCGGCCTCCCAAAGTGCTGGGATTACAGGGGTGAGCCACCGCGCCCGGCCGCATCTTTCTAAGTGTGTTCTTCATTTCCAGAAGTTGTGATTTTTTTTTTTATTTATGCCATCCACTTATCTGGAAATTTTTCCATCCATGTCCTGTAACATTTTTAAGATTTCTTTAAGTCGATATTCACCTTTCTCTGGTGTCTCTTTGAGTAGCTTAATAATCGACCTTCTGGGCCAGGCGTGGTGGCTCACGCCTGTAATCCCAGCACTTTGGGAAGCCAAGGCAGGCAGATCACCTGAGGTCAGGAGTTTGAGATCAGCCTGGCCAACATGGCAAAACTCCGTCTCTATCAAAAATACAATAATTAGCCGGGTATTGTGGCCTGTGCCTGCAGTCCCAGCTACTCAGGAGGCTGAGGCAGGATAATCACTTGAAGCCGGGAGGCAAAGGTTGAAGTGAGCCAAGATTGCACCACTGTACTCCAGCCTGGGGGACAGAATGAGATGCCTTCTCAATAAAATAAAATAAAAAAATAAATCGACCTTCTGAATTCTTTCCCTGGCAATTCAGAGATTTCTTCTTGGTTTGGATCCATTGCTGGTGAGCTGGTGTGATGTTTTGGGGGTGACAAAAAAAAAAACTTTGTTTTGTCATGTTACCAGAATTGTTTTTCTGGTTCTTTCTTACTTGGGTAGACTATGTCAGAGGGCAGATCTGGGGCTGCTGTTAAGATTCTTTTATCCCACAGGGTGCTCCCTTGATGTGATGCTGTTCCCCCTTCCCCTAGGGATGGGGCTGCCTGAGAGCTTAACTGCAGTGATTGTTAATTCTCTTCTGGGTCTCTCCACCTAGTGGAGCTTCCATGTTCTGGGCTGGTACTAGGGAGTGTCTGCAAAGGGTGCTGTGATGTGATCTGTCTTCAGGTCTTTCAGCAGCAATAGTACAGGGCGGATACAAGTTTGCCCTAGGGTTGTCTGGATAAGTTTTGTGATGGTTGGCCTCCAGCCCGGAGTTGGTGCTTACAGGAGAGCATCAGCTGTAGGTAGCATAGGGAAGGAGGATACAGGCCTTCCCTAGTGACACCTGGATAAGGATTTGGGTTTCTCAGGTGGTGGGTGGGGCCATAGAGCTCCCAGCAGAGTATGTTCTTTATCTCTGGCTACCAGGGTGGGTTGAGAAAGACCATCAGGTGGGGGCAGGGTTAGGGCTGTCTGAGCTCAGACTCTCCTTGGGCGGGGCTTGCTACAGCTGCTGTGGGGGATGAGGGTGTGGTTCTCAGTCCAATGGAGTTATGTTCCCAGGGAGATTATGGCTGTCTGTGCTGTGTCATGCAGTTCACTAGGGAAGTGGGGGAAAGTCAGTGGTTACAGGCCTTACCCAGTTCCCACACAGCCCAAAAGACCAGTCTCACTCCCACCCTGCCCCCACAACAGCACCAATTTTATAACCAGGCAGCCAGTGAGCAGGTCTGAGAACTTGCCCCAGGCTACAAGCCCCTCCACTGAGCACAAGCAGGGCTTTCAGGTTTCTTGCCTCCCCACCTGCAGCTTCTGTGCTGGGTCTGCACCCTCGATTCGCCCCTTTCTCCAGGTTCTGTCCCAAAAACCTCACATTGGGTTAAAATTGTTACAAAGTGCCGGGCGCGGTGGCTCAAGCCTGTAATCCCAGCACTTTGGGAGGCCGAGACGGGCGGATCACGAGGTCAGGAGATCGAGACCATCCTGGCTAACACGGTGAAACCCCGTCTCTACTAAAAATACAAAAAACTAGCCGGGGGAGGTGGCGGGCGCCTGTAGTCCCAGCTACTCCGGAGGCTGAGGCAGGAGAATGGCGTAAACCCGGGAGGCGGAGCTTGC
>NC_045435.1:9067743-9111422 GCF_002776525.5 Piliocolobus tephrosceles | reverse complement strand
CGTAAACCCGGGAGGCGGAGCTTGCAGTGAGCTGAGATCCAGCCATTGCACTCCAGCCTGGGCGGCAGAGCGAGACTCCGTCTCAAAAAAAAAAAAGAAAGAAAGAAAGAAAGAAAAGAGGTTTCTTTGGCTGATAGTTCTGCAGGCTGTACAAGAAGCATGGTGCCAGCCTCTGCTTCTGGTGAGGGCCTCTCAAGAAGCTTTTACTCATCGTGGAAGGCAAGAGGAGCCAGCACGTCACATGGCAAGAGGGGGAGCAAGATTGAGAGGAGAAGGAGGTCCCAGAGTATTTTTAACAATCAGATCTTCCACGGAGTCATTACCATGGGTAGGGCAACAAGCCATTCATGAGGGATCCACCCCCTGACCCAAACAGCTCCCAGCGTCTCCCTCTTTTGCTCAGGCTGGAGTGCAATGGTGTGATCTCTGCTCACTGCAACCTCCGCCTCCCTGGTTCAAGCGATTCTCCTGCCTCAACCTCCTGAGTAGCTGGGACTACAGGTGCCTGCCACCCACCCCAGCTAATTTTTATATTTTTAATAGAGACGGGGTTTCACCATGTTGGCCAGGATGGTCTCGATCTCTTGACCTCGTGATCCGCCCGCCTCGGCCTCCCAAAATGCTGGGATTACAGGCGTGAGCCACCGCGCCCGGCCTGGGGATCAAATTTCAATATGAGATTTGAAGGGAACAAATATCCAAACCATATCAAACTGGGGTAGTTTATTCATATGTGTGCAGCACTGTGTTTTGGCCCAGGTGGCAGACAGAATCCTGGAATGTTTACATGGAAGAATATAATAGATCACCCAGAAATATCCACACTCTCATAACATCTCCCAGTAAGAAAAATCTATATCTTTCAGATTTACTGTCTTGTAGATTTAACAGTAGCAGTAATAACTCAGATTTCATTGACACTTGTTAATCTGCTCACATAGGATCCTAATCTCCTTAAAATTTCCCCAAATTTTGGAGGAAGTTCAAGTAATGTTTCACATATACTATGAAAAACAAAAGTTAATTATCTGATGAGTCACCACTTTCTTTCCTCTTCGTCTGCTGTAACCTCATAGGCTGGATACTGCGGAGTGTCCTGGAGCTGCCACCTCCCCAGAGATGCTGCCATGAAGGTCTCACATACCAAGTACAGGGATCTGTGGAGAAGAAGCATAGACTGTTCTCTTTTCCTCTCCTATGAGAGGGTCCACCATTAGTGCCATTTCTGTCTTACTGAGTTTTTACTGAAACAGCTTTTTAGGAACGTACTTAAACCCTTACTACTCAAAGTGTAGTCCATGGACCAACAGCATTTGGCAGCCTTGTTAGAAATGCAGAATCTCAAGCCTCCACAGTCAGAATCTGCATTTTAACAACAGCCCCAGCTGATTCATATGCAAGTTACTCTTTGAGAAGCACTGACTCAAAGCACCTCTCTCTTTTTGGGACTAAGGCATTAAATTCAATTAGGGAAAAGAGCAGTGCTGGGTCAGAAAACAAAAGTTCTCAGGAGGCTGCCTCACTCCTCACTTTGGTGACATGCCACTTCTACTTAGGTTCAAGCAGACTCAGCTTAGGCTCAAACTAGAAATCCACGAGATGCATGAGACATCTTGCACTTTACTTACATATGAAATATATTTTTATTTAATCAACATTGTTTCGGCGTGTGTTATTTACAAAATACTCCATTATGGGTTGTACATATACCAGACCAAGTGAAACAGTCTTTGCCCTCAAAGGATGCAAATTAAGATGTATGTTGGGGCAGGTGGGGACTTTGGGAATATAGTAAAAGGAGGGGCCAAAATGTTCCCAGGTGAAACAGACTTCTATAGTTTGGAGAAACCACTAACACCTCTCATATTTACATCCTATGTAGGCTTGTTTTCCAGGTGGAATGCCCATCTTCCATTTCCATTTCTGTACATTCTTGTTCACTTTCCAAGGCCAATTTAAAATGCCAATTTGTTAATAAAATCTGCCCTATTCCCCTCAGGTTATAATGGCGTTGACATCTCAGAACTCCCATCATATCCCACCTTAAGATCAATTATGTGTGTTGGGGTCTTATGGAGAAAGGAGGGAGATGTATGCTACCTCATAGACAAAATGCATTTTAGCCAGTCTTCTTAGATTCGCCATGGGATCCAGCACATGGTGCCATAATAGTTTTTGAAGAAAGAAAAAAAATAAAAGGTAATGCATCCTTTCTGTTAATGCCTCACTACTCAGGAAATGTATCAGCCTTCCCAAACCACAAACACAGAGAAGAAGAGAGAAAACACTGAACACTGACTGGGATAGTAAGAGCACTAACCCCCTTTTCCTTCACTGTTTTCTCTGGTTTGATTGGTTTTTTCCTCTAGAAACAATGTCCTCATTGGTAGGTTAGTAGCTGTTAATCTCAGCTGAATGGAATTTCATCTTATAACAAGTGGGCTGGCTATATTCCTGTTAGTATTTAAGAAGTCCCTTACCTTAGTGGGTGGTACTTTTTATGGCTGGATTTCCCTAAAGCTGAGATGGAATACAAAACCCGCGGTCCCTTCTCTGAAGAGTGTAGACTTGCTATTAACCGAGTAGCATCTTATGAGCTGCATATCAGTGATGCTTACTTATCCATGGTTAGTATGGGTTCTTGAGCAACTGAGAGGGAGGTTTTAGCTCTGCTCTGGGTGATAATATATCTTCTATCTTCTTAATAATAGTGCTTACGGCCATATTGGTAGTTGGATACCAGATGAAACAGCAACTCAGTGGTTGGGGTATTGCTGCTCTGTGGCCCTATGATTACAACTTACGGGCTTTGAGAGGGAAAGTTACAGTTCTTCCCAGTGTGTTCCCAAAACTACACAGGCATCAAACACTGGTGACAGACTGAATAAACAATTTTATACCTATATGCTATTTCAAAATGTACATAGATGTGTTAGGATTGATTAAATAGACTTTTAAAATGTAAATGTATGCTACATTTCTGTCATATCTACACAATTAAAGGATGTAAGGGCTAGCATCTACGTTCAAAAATATTACACTTAAAGGAGCCATAAGAGCAAGACATTAGGCACCAGCATATTAGGATCTGGGTGGCTGATCTTTGAGGTAGACTAGGTTCTGGGGGACAGCCAGAGCCTTCTAGAAGTCAAAGAACAAACAGGACGCAAGACTGACCAAAGAAGGCCTCTTCCTGGACAACCACTGAGACAACAAAGTGAGTTTGTGTGAGATTCAGGTCCTAAAACTATTTTACCTCATCCTCAGCCTCCCCCTTTTCTTACATTTGACCAGGCCTGTTATTACAGTGAAGATGTGAGAATGCCTCCTTTTGCCAAGTTCTTCGAGGAGCAGGCTGAGCTGAAAAGGGAGCATGCAAAGCAGTTCCTAAGATATCTAAGAAAACGTGAGGGTGTTATCTGCCTTCCAGTTATTAAGGTGAATGTCAAACTTTGTTTTGACTTCTGTGGGGCCTTGGCCAGGTCTAGAGAATTAAACTGATTAGTTGCTACCTGAAATGTTAGGTTACTCATGTTCCTACATGGGCTTCTTAGCAACTAACTGACTCTAAGAGCAAGTATATGTCAACATCATTTGGGGTAAATTTTAGCCACTAAATGCTTGTTTGGCTTGTCTTAATGAGCATCACAAAATGTGATCTCTGGGTTGTCAGCATCACCTGGGGACTCACTAGAAATGCAAACTCACGGGTCTTACCCCAGACATAGGCCCTAAGAGCTACAGCTTAACAAGCTCTCCAGATGTTCCTAATGGTATGTGTAGTTTGAGAAGCACTACTCTAATGCCTTCTTCCCAGAGGTGTTAGCATCCTATTTCAGATTGTTAATCTAATTCAGGTACATGTTCAGGTATTTAATATGGCTGTCTCTTTAAAGGAGTAAAACAAACTTTTTTGGCTTTACAAAAAAGGGCACACACTCCAAAGAAACAACCTGAGCCTTAGCTGGGACTATTACATCCAGGAACATCCCTAATTTCCCTAAGGTGGTTGTTTTGGTTGTTTTTTTAACTCCTGCTTTATAAAGAGGTGTAAATGTGTGCTAATAACAGCTGGACCACCACCATAGAATTCCAAAGCTAATGAAATTGTATGTGTACCTGTGCTAGTAGTACCCTTGTTCGGTAGCACATTAAAATCACCTGGGAATCTTTTAAAATTCATGATGCCCACGTTGCATCCCATACCAATTAATTCAGAGTGTCTGCGATTGAAAACCAAGTATTAACATTTAAGATTCTCTGCTGATTCCATTGCACCTCAAAGTTTGGAGACCATTACACTATGCAAACCTAGTCATGGTCCTACACAGGAAGCAGAATGCGACAAAACTGTGCCTGGAGTAGAAAAGCGACTCTCCTGTTCCTCTTCAACAGAGGCCCGACATAGATAACTGGGGAAGTGGCTTACAAGCCCTGAAGTCTGCTGTGCAGTTGGAGAACACATTAACCAGTGTCCTACAAGACCTGAAAATCACAGCTACTAAGGATAATGAAACTGGAGTAAGTAGTTAACTGGTTCTGATAAACAGTGTCATCTTTCACTTCTGGATTATGATTTGCTTCTGGGAAAGGGGATCAAGGCATAGATCACCCAACGTGTGTTTGTTTCCCTTGAAGGAAGTCTGGGAACTTATTTCTCGGAGTAGTTTGGGAGTGGGGAGATAGTTGTCCTGATGAAGAAAAGTGAAACTTAGTGTATGGTAAAAACATCTTCCCAGGAGTAATGCACTCTGTAAAATTAAATCAAACCATGGTTCTGTTGCTGTTGGTTTGTAAATACCCTAAACCAGAAATGCTTAAGTTTTACTGAGCACAAGAATCACTTGGAGTGCTTACTACAACACACTTCTAGGGTTCACTCCCAAAAGTTGTTTATTGGGTTGGTTTTGTGTAGGTCTCAAGAATGTATTTCTAACAAATCTAGGTGGTGATACTGCTGGCTGATGGCCACAGTTTGAGAATCACTGTTCTAGACTGTTACTGCAAAAGTAGATGTTAATGGTGACCTATTATAATACAGACTTCTATGAAGTCTTCCTCGTTATTGGTAAGCACTCTACCTCAAAGTGATAACTTCTTTCTAACTCCCTAGCTTCTCAGGAAGTCAAAGTGAAGAAAATGGGCCTAGTTACAATAGTTCTCAACTCTAGATACATATTGGACTCAATGAGGAGCTCTGAAATGGTACAAAAGCTGGAACCTTATGCCAGATCACTTAAATTTTAAGCTTTAGGAATGAGGTCTGGGCAGCTACTCAAAATCTCTATGTGATTCAAATAATCAGGATTGAAAACCATTGCAGTAGTAGCCTATTACTTAAAGTAACTTGTACTTTTGATAAGACAACCTAATACTCATACCCATTGAAAGTAGGTGCTTGTATTCACCTAAAGGTCTTGAATATCTTAGAGCAGTGCTGTTGGATCTTCAATATGCATCTGAATCACCTAGTCTTTCTGAAAATGCAGAGGCTGGTTTAGTAGATCTGCAGTGGAGCCTGAGATTTTGAATTCCTGACATGCTCCCAGGACTGCTGGTCTCTGGGTTACAAAATAGGTAGATTCTTGTTGCAGACATGGTCCTCAATGTGGGTGCTTCCCTGTTTTATTTCTATAGCTCGTAGACTTCGTAAAGGAGTTCATACATAAACAGAGAGGAAGCATAATTTTTCTGGAATACCATCAGAGGCTATTAGAAGAGTCCCTCCAGCAGAAAGGCCTGTCTGCTAAGTCTGCTGAGTCTGCTGAGACATCAGTTGAAGAGACTTAACTTCTGAAGGCAGAAGCACAGCAAGTCTTCCCATCGTAGTGATCTCAGAATCAGCTACTTAAGAGTCTTGATCAGTTCCAGTTGCCTGAAGACTGCTTTCCTTTTTATCTAGTTTCCTAATCCTCTTTGCTGTGCATGCAAATAAATCTGCTTTGCATTATAACTATGTGTAAAAATATTGGTAGAACTAATCCTTCTAGTGCTCCAGTAGCAAAGTGGAATTGGTATAAAAAGCTTCCTGAGACAGTGGGTGTGTTAGTTAAAAAAAAAAAATCTTCCCTCTACGATGCCCCCACCCTACCTTAGCACCTAGAGTCAGGATTTGGTAAATACAAGCAGTACAAGTGGATATACTAGAAATTAAGTGGTGAAACCTTAAGTCTCAATGTTCTCCTCTTATTTGTATATGTACTTTAAGTATACAATATAATAGGGGTTCCTTCATATTAAATGTAGAGCTAAGATTGAAAACAATTCTTGGTCTAGAAAGGGTGACTTTCACCTGAAGATGGTGCAGTGCCATTTCATAACCAAGGGTAGGTGTAGGCAACAGGAGGGTACACAGAGGGTAACAGTTAATGCATTGCATCCAAGGGTGCGGATGCCCCTATCCATTCCACTGGAAGCCAGTTAGTAGCTACTAGGGTAATTACTTTCAGGAGCAAAGAATGAGCATGCAAGCTTGAGTCAGGCTTCTCAGGGCCTCATGTGACTAGTACCCTCTAGGAAGAAATAGGGGCTCTATCGGATTGTGCACTGGTCCAAAACTTACTAACTCCTTGGCCTTGAGTTTATACCTCTTCATTGCCTCAGTTTGGTCATCTGTAAAGTGGGGTGTATTAGGGTTCTCTAGAGGACAGAACTAATGGAATAGGTATATATAAAGGGGAGTTTATTAAGTATTAACCCACACAATCACAAGGTCCCACAATAGGTTGCCTGCAGGCTAAGGAACAAGGAGAACCAGTCCAAGTTCCAAAACTGAAGAAATTGGAGTCAACATCTGGTATAGCAGCTACAATTGGAGTCACCCCATGATTAAGCTTATGATAATCCACTGTCATTCTCCAAGATCTGTCTGTCTTCTGCACAGGCCAAATGGGAGAGTTGAATGGAGATGTGATGGGAATCACCACCCCTGCGTCTTTCAAGTCCTTCATGGTGGCACTAATCTCTGCAATCCCTCTAGGAATGAGATATTATTTTTGATTTACTGTTTTTCTAGGTAGAAGGAGTTATAATGGCTTCCATTTGGCCTTTCCCACCACAATAGCTCTCATCCTACCATTCAAGGAGCCAATGTGGGAGTTCTGCCAGCTACTAAGTATGTCTATGCCAATTATGCACTCTGGCACTGGGAAAATGACCACAGGATAAGTCTGGGGACCCACTGTAAGTCAGACCTGAGCTAAAACTCCATCAATTACCTGACTTACTTTTACTGGAGGACCACAATGACGTTTTGGGTCCCCCAGAATCAACATCAGCTCAGAGCCAGTGTCCAGTAGTCTCCAAAATGTCTGATCACTTCCCTTTTCCCAGTGCACAGTTACCCTGGTAAAAGGCTGTAAGTCTCCTTGGGAGGGACGGGAGAAAGATTCACTCCATAAATTGTCAGTAATGTAGTGGCGTCGTTCCTCAAGGGTACCCGGCCTCTCCTTCATTTAAGGGATTCCAGGTCCATAAACTGGCTCAAGTCTGGAAATTGATTGAGGGGTTGTGATTCTGTTTTCATAATTCAAATTAGTCTTTTGTCCATTCAACCTAGAAGATTTTTGCTTGCATAAATTAAATAGGAATGCAGTAAGCTTCCTATCAGTTTCACTTCTAGGAACAGCATGATTAATTAGCCAATGCCTGAGCTCTGTACAATCAGACTATTCTGATTGCCGCTTTGCCTGTGTTGTGCATTACAGTAGCTATGCCCACCTTGCCTTTGACAGTGTAGTGCCACCACCTGCCCCCTGCCACCTCGGGATCCAATTATTCTCATTGTATTTAAATTTTGTAGTTGAGGGACTGTGGTTCCCACTGTTAGATCTGACATAAAGAAAAGAGCAATTACAGGGCTCTTCAAAGATGCAGGTGCTGCCCTTGCAAATCTATTTTGCAAGGCATTGGTCAAGGGTATATCTGCTGGACCCTCCCAGGTGCGATGAGTAGGTCTAAAGCGACTAATCCACTCTACCATCCTAATCTCCCTAAGCCTTTCGATCCCTTCCTGTACATTAACCCAAGGGGGATCAGGCACTTCCAGCTCACTCAAAGCGGGCCATTTTTAATCCACACTTCAGCTAACCAAGCAAATAAGCTATTAGAACCTCTCTTAACTCCCTGAGCTGCAACATTAAGCACAAAGTCCCCACTTAGTGGGCCCATATTAATACATTTAACCTGATCCAACTCTGTGTTCCTTCCAGCATTATCCCATACCTTTAATATCCATTCCCATGCCTGCTCTCCATATTTGTTTATATAAAATGGAAAATTCAAGCAATTCTTTTCGAGTGTAGTATACCTCCTCATGGGTCACACTCTCAACCTCACCTCTAGGGGTCTACCAGGACTTTAGTTATAGGTCTAGAAGCAAACAGGGGTGTTGGGAATGGCTCCTGAGGAGAATCAACATTATCTTGCCTGGCAACTGCCTCAGCAGAGGCCACCACTGTTGCCTCAGGCAGCGCAGGGTTTATCTCCTCAGACAAAAGTGGAAAGGCTGATGGCAGCAGGGATGGGGGAGGGGATGTTGCCACTACTGGGAATGGGGAAGCTGTTTCTTCTGGCAAAAAAGTGTCACTCAAGCTTACAAGCTCAGTATCCCCAGCTTCATCAGGGTCCTCCCACACGTCCCCATTCCAAATTGCTGGGTCCCATTCTTTTCCAATAAATACCCTCACTTTAACAGTAGGCACCTGGCGAGGCTGTGCATGCACCTTTCATTGCAGGTCTGCCATTCACATGATAAGAACTTGTGTCTCTCTGTCCAGAATTTTAGCTCTTTCTCTACAGTAGACAAGACTCTCACTTGGGCAATCTTAGCAGATTTGAGGCTCAGTATCTGCTTCTGAAGCCGGAATATACAATTCCTGAGTTCATTTTCTTTAATCACTTTGTCCACTGAACTTAGGAGCAACCAACCAGCTTCGTTATGTTCCTTGGTTCTCCACATATGGTCAAAGGTATTATGTATAGAGTCACTAAACTCCATGCCTCAGACGAGCAGTGAATCAGGAGTGTCAAACGCATTTATTTTGTATAACTCTCTAAACAGTTCCTGCCAAGGACTATCAGTGTTCTCCATACTATTAGAAGTAGAGTCCTTAGCATTCTGGGGTCTAATCAGCCAACTCCAGAAACCCCAAAGCCAATGAAAGAACTTCATCCTTAATATTCTGTTCCTCTAGAACTACCCCAGTCTTGGTACCAAAATCTGTATTAGTCAGTATTCTCTAAAGGGACAGAACAAATGGAATAGACATATGTATAAAGGGGAGTTTATTAAGTACTAACTCACACAATCACAAAGTCCCACGATAGGCCATCTGCAGGCTGAGGAGCAAGAAGAGCCAGTACGAATTCCAAAACTGAAGAACTTGGAGTCTGATGTTCAAAGGCAGGAAACCTGCAGCATGGGAGAAAGATGTCGGCTGGGAGGCTAGGCCAGTCTCTTTTCACATTTTTCTTTCTGCTTATATTCTAGTTGAGCTGGCAACTGATTAGATTGTGCCAACCCAGATTAAGGGTGGGTCTGCCTTTCCCAGCCCACTGACTCAAATGTTAATTTCCTTTGGCAACACCCTTACAGACACATCCAGGATCAATACTTTGTATCCTTCAATCCAATCAAGTTGACACTTAGTATTAACCATTACATGGGGTTAATGGTACTTTATAAAGTTAACAAAAGGATGGGTATATTAATGAATATGAAGTGTCTAGAATAGCACATGCTCAAATTTTGTATTTTGTTAGTAATAAATAGTGCTTCTACTTAAACTTGAGGAAAGCCACTACATAATAGAAGCATTTCCAATAAGAAAACACATCACTAGAATTGAGGCAGAATGTTTTTCTGTGGGAGCTGGAGGCTCACTCTGTCGCCCATGCTGGAGTACAATGGCGTGATCTTGACTCCCTGCAACCTCTGCCTCCCAGGTTCAACCGATTCTCCTGCCTCAGCCTCCTGAGTAGCTGGGATTAGAGGTGTGCACCACCACACCCAGCTAATTTTGTATTTTTAATAGAGACAGGGTTTCACCATGTTAACCAGTCTGGTCTCGAAATCCTGACCTCAGGTGATCCGCCTCCTTGGCCATCCAAAGTGCTGGGATTACAGAGGCAGAATCTTAAAAGATTAAATATATTTAGACAGAAAGGAGTATATTGTTTGAAATAGAAACAGGTGGTTCTAAGAATAGACTTATTAGATATCTTGGAAAAAATCAAGTTAACAAATGGACTGAATATTCAAATAAACACAGCTAATCAAACAAGTGACCTAGAAGTAATCTCAGAAATTGTCAGCCGAAAGAATTTAAAAATGGTATTTAAAATGTTATAAAATGGAGTTCCAACAAAAACATCTAATTGAAGCTTCAGCAAGAAAGAGAAATTGACAAAATATTAAACTCACTGTAGTATAATTTTAGAGCATCAACAATGAGAAAGTTCTCCATAAGAGATATTACTTACAAAGAATGTAAATCTGATGAATTAATAGGAGCTTTCTTTATTAGCAGCAAAAAGCAAATGGAAAACATCTTTACATGCTGATAAGCTGGGTGAATCATAACAAGCATGGGAAGAATAGGACTATTTAGATATACAACAATTAAAAAAGCTTATAGAAGCTTGCAACCTACGGCAGACATTCACTATCAATATCATGGGTTTCCTCTACCTGCAGGCCCAAAGTAGCCTGGCTGATATTAACTAACCTCGTATAATTCTTATGCCTTAGTAAATCTAGTGGCAACGGGCGTGTCTCCAGGTGAAAGTCAGCCATGTAATTAACATTTTCACCTCCCTCTTCACACCTTTCTGCAACTTACCTTTCCTGAGAATTAGTGCCATGGTGAGCTTCTGTCACCATTGAATAATTACTAGTTTACAAAGTACTCATGAATAAATATCTCACTTTTATACTTATTACTACCACACTAATTTATATCTAATTTTATACTTATTAATGAATATTAGACATTCACATTAAAATCAGGAGTAAAACAAGATTGTTGTATTCTAATTACATTGAATGTTTTCTGGAAGTTCTCAAGCAGAGTTTCTCAACCTCAGCACTACTGACAATTTGAGCCAGTTGACTCTTTGTTGTGGGAGGATGTTCTGTATATCGTAAGATGTTCACTAGTATCCCTGGCCTTTACCTACCAGATAGTACCTCCCCCAGTGTGACAACCAAAAAAAGTCTCCAGATGTTGCCAAATGTCTCTTGAAAGGTAAAATCCACTTTTGAGAACTACTCTTGAGAACCACTATTCTAGATAATGCAGTAGAAAAGCTAAAGAAGATATATTTGTTTGCAAAAAGACTGATTTATTTAACATAACTAGAACTGAGAAACTATTACAACTTACAGGAAAGTTTAATAAAGTTACTGGATAAAGGATAAACAGCAACAAACAAACCTTCCATATGTAACAACAATAAATGGAGAAAACGGTTTTTAAAAAATCTTATAATACTCACAAATAAGAATACATATGAATAAGCCTAACAAATCCAGTTGGGAACCTATATAAGAATTTTGAGGGCCTAGACAAATTAGTGTTAAAGAATTAATAAACCTCAATCATGGGGGAAAACATGGAGACACACAGAAAACTTAACATGATTAGTTATGGGAAAATGCAAACCCAAACCACAATGAGATACCTCTACATATTCATCAGAATGACTAAATTTAAAATGACTGCCAACACCATATGTTGGCAGCTTGGTAAAGCACCTGAAGCTTTCACACATTGTTGGTGAGAGTATAAAATTATACAACCACTTTGGGAAAAATTATGACACTTTCTTGTAAAACTAAGCATATACCTATTGATACTTCACAAACCAGGAGCCCTCTCCTGTATATCATACAAGAAAAATGGAAGTATGTGTTCACAAAATGATTTGTACAGTGTTCAGTAGCTTTATAATAACTAAAAAATGGAAATAGCCTGTCAATAGGAGAATGGATAAACAAATTGTAGTATATTTCTATAATAAGTGTATTAGTCCATATTCATACAGCTACAAAAAAAAAAAAACTACCCGAAGGGGTGGGCATGGTGGCTCATGCCTGTAATCCCAGCACTTTGGGAGGCCAAGGTGGCCAGATCACCAGAGGCCAAGAGTTTGAGACCAGCCTGGCCAACATGGTGAAACTCCATCTCTACGAAAAATTCAAAAATTAGCCGGGTGTGGTGGTGGGCACTTGTAATCCCAACTACTCGGGAGGCTAAGGCACAAGAATTGCTTGAAGCCAGGAGGTGGAGGTTGCAGTGAGCTGAGATCATGCCACTGCATTCCAGCCTAAGTGACAGAGCAATACTCTGTCTTAAAAAAAAAAAAAAGAGTGGGTAATTTATAAACAAAAAGAGGTTTAAAGGACTCACATTTCCACGTGGCTAGAGAGGCCTCCCAATCATGGTAGAAGGCAAAGAAGGAACAAAGGCATGTCTTACATGGTGGCAGGCAAGAGAGCATGTGTTAGGTTGTAAAACCATCAAATCTCATGAAACTGATTCACCATCACAAGAAAAGTGCAAGAAAAACCTGCCCCCCCATGATTTAATTACCTCCCACCAGGTCCCTCCCATGACACATAGGGGACCATGGGTGCTACAATTCAGGCTGAGATTTGGGTGGACACATAGTCAAACCATATCAATAGGACACTACTCAGTAATACAAAGGAGCAAACTACAGATAAAACATGGGAGAACATCAAAAACATGCTGAAAGAATTTTATACTAACAAGTACATACTTTAGAGTTCCATTTACATGAAATTCTAGAACATATAAAATAACTGTAAAGGATAATGTCAGAACAATGACTATCTTGGGGAGGCAAGGATTGACTAAGAAGGGATATGAGTGACCTCATGAGTGATGAGTGATGGTAATGTTCTATATCTTGACATGATTAAGTTGTATAAACTGGTCAGACCTTGAAACTGTTCCCCCAACACTTTTGTTTTAATGATTAAATTCTTGGGCTTATGGGGTAGCAGATATAAAACAACTTGCTGAATAGTTGAAATTGAATCTGTACCTCGAAGAGTAAGAAGCAAATAGCTAGCAAATACTTGAGTTTGCAGGAGAGCAGATAAGAAAGAACTTGCTGAAACACAGAAACTCCCTCCACTTGTGAGATTTCAAAAACTGGCTGAAATTGGTTGGAACCAATATGGTCAACTGGAGTTTGCACAGAATGAGCTTGCTGACCTCACCTCCTGAATTTCCACTATGTGTTTCACTTGATTTTAGCCAAAAGGCTGAGAAGCAATCCACTGTGTGTTTCATACTAACTACACCCGAATTTGCACGTGCAATCCATGAGGTAGCATGAGGAGATAACTGTGCATGCCTTAGGACTTTCTACACCTTGCCTTTTCATCCATCAGTCACCTACTAATCCCAGAATCTACCTCCTAAGCCTTTTCTAATAAAATTACTGCCTAAAAACCAGAACAAGGAGATGAATTTGACCTGGATTCCTCTCTCAGCAGAAACCTTAAAGGCCAGGAGAAAGTTGGGTTATGTATTCAAAGTGCTGAAAGAAATAGCCAAAAACACTGTATCCAGCAAAGGTATTCTTCATAAAGGAAGGAGAAATCTTTCTCAGGAAGCAAAAACAGAATTCATCACCATTATACCAGCCCTATAAGAAACTCACTGGTAGAGCAAACACACAAATGAGGGAAAGGACTCAAATGTTACCTCTTTAGAAAATCATCAAACTGCAAGGATAGGCAATAAGAGAAAGAAAGGAAAAAATGATATACAAAACCAGTCAACAATTAGCAAAATGACAGGAATAAGTCCTCACATATCAATAATCTTAAATGCAAATAAAGAATTATCTGTTGTTTAATCCTTATTTGGAGCAGGGTTATTCTGTCATGAGTTGCTATAATGTCTTGAGTTGGTGGGCCTCTAGCCAGGAGGTGGCACTTTTGAGAGAGCACCAGCTCTTGATAGTAGAAAGGGGATATAAGCTTGCCCTAAGTTGACCAGGATAAGTATTTGGGTTTCTCAGGTGATGGGTGGGTCGTAAAGCTCTCAAGAGTTTATGTCTCTTGTGATTGGCTACCAGGGTGGATAGAGAAATACCATAAAGTTGGGGCAGGGGTGGACTGATCTGAGCTCAGACCCTCCTCGGGAAGGGCTTGCCATGCCACTTTGGAGGTTGGGGAATGGTTCTTGGGCCAATGGGGTTATGTTCCAGAGGGGATTATAGCTGCCTCTGTCACCAGGGAAGTAGGGGAAAGCCAGTAACAACAGGCCATACCCGCTTCCCACACAGTTGGTGAGGCCGGTTTCACTCCTGCAGTGTCCCGCTAACAGTGCCAAGTGTATCTCCAGGAAGCCTGCACGTGGGACTCAGACCTAGCCCCAGGCTGTAAGTTTCCCCACTGAGAAAGCAAGCACGGCTTTCAGGCCACACCCCTCCTCATTTGCCCACACTCAGTGATGACTCCTGCTCTCCTTTCTGCATCAGTTCCCGTACACCCCAGATTCTGCTCAAGAGAGTTTGCACCCAGTCAAAATTATTACAAATTTCAGTTGGAAGCTTCTTTCACCCTGTGACCGCCCCCAAATTCTGCTGGCTGCCTTCCCCAGCAGCCAGGGATGGTTCCCCTGGGTTCGAGCTGGAGACAGGAGTGCCTACAAGGCTCTTCCCACTGTGCTTCTACTTTTATATTTCATTCTAAATCCGTTTCAGCTCTAGGTAAAGTTAAATTCTTCTCCTGTAATCTGGATTTATGAGGTCCCCAGTGGGGACGTGTGTTTGGAGGCAGGTTTGCCCCCACCTCACACTTTGGCAACTCAATTTTTCACCTGTCTTGAAGAATTTGCAGCAGCCTGCAGCTTCTTTCAAAGGATCTGTGAATTGCTTTGGTTTCCCTAGCACACTCCTGAAATGGTTCCTGGAGCAAATGTCCATGGTGCGAGTGTCCACACACTGTTCTGTCCATCCAAGTGGAAGCTGCACATCAGCCCTGTCTCCTACCACCGTCTTCCTTGCCTGCCAAGTCACACGCTTTTCCTATAAGGTTATTATTGATTGAAATAAAAACCCAAAAAGGACAGAAGTAAAACTATTAAATACAAATACTACAATGCAAAAATCAAATTAAATACAAAGAGAAATGTAGCAGTGTATAAAGATCAGTCCCTTTTGATAAAATATAACTTAAGAATAGAAGTTTCACTTCCTCTCAAGGTTGGCGTTTGTTTGGTGGGGTCCCACACGGATTCAACATGCGTATCGAGAAGTGTTATTTCTGTTCGGGGCCCATCTACCCTGGACACGGCATGATGTTCGTCCGCAACGATTGCAAGGTGTTCAGATTTTGCAAATCTAAATGTCATAAAAACTTTAAAAAGAAGCGCAATCCTCGCAAAGTTAGGTGGACCAAGGCATTCCGGAAAGCAGCTGGTAAAGAGCTTACAGTGGATAATTCATTTGAATTTGAAAAACGTAGAAATGAACCTATCAAATACCAGCGAGAGTTATGGAATAAAACTATTGATGCAATGAAGAGAGTTGAAGAGATCAAACAGAAACGCCAAGCTAAATTTATAATGAACAGATTGAAGAAAAATAAAGAGCTGCAGAAAGTTCAGGGTATCAAAGAAGTCAAGCAAAACATCCATCTTATCTGAGCCCCTCTTGCAGGCAAAGGGAAGCAGTTGGAAGAGAAAATGGTACAGCAGTTACAAGAGGATGTGGACATGGAAGATGCTCCTTAAAAATCTCTAACCATTTCTTTTGTGTACATTTGAAAATACCCTTTGGATACTTGGAACTGCTAAATTATCTTATTTTTTACATAAGGTCACCTAAATGAAAAGTGATTAAAATACATCTTTCCTACATTGCCTTCTACATAACATCAGATATTATGGATGTTAGATTGCATCTCAGTGTTAAATCTTCACTGATAGATGTACTTAAGTAAATCATGAAAATTCTACTTATAACTATAGAAGTGAATTGTGGATGTAAAATGGTTATGCCATTTGGATAATGGCACTAGGCAGCATTTGTATAGTAACTAATGGCAAAAATTCATGGCCAGTGATGTATAAAATAAAATATTCTTTGCAGAAAAAAAAAAAGAATAGAAGTTTCAGCAATTCACAAAATTGTGAGATTATTGGAGAGAGTCTTATATGTAGTCATTTAATAATCACAATCTTATTTATTTATTTATTTATTTATTTTGAGACAGAATCACGCTCTGTCACCCAGGTTGGAGTAGAATGGCATGACCTCGGCTCACTGCAACCTCTGCCTCCTGAGTTAAAGTGATTCTCTTGCCTCAGCCTACTGAGTAGCTGGGATTACAGGCGCCCACCAGCACACCTGGCTAATTGTATTTTTAGTAGAGACAGGGTTTCACCGTGTTGGCCAGGCTGGTCTCGAACTCCTAACCTCAAGTGATCTGCCCACCTCAGCCTCCCAAAGTGCTGGGATTTCAGGCATAAGCCACCGTGCCCAGCTTCATTTATGATTTTTAAAGTTTAGCAAGCTAGAAATAGATGGAGACTTGAACCTAATAAAGAATCCTTATCAAGAACCTATACCACATGTGGTGAAATTTTAAAGGTATTCTCATTGAAGTCTGGAACAAGGCAAAGGTTCCTGTTATAACTACTTTATTTAATTTTATCCTGGAAATCTTGCCAATACAACAAAACTAAATATAAAAAAAGCTTCTGGTAGGCTTGTGTCATCTGCTTGGTGCTGAATATTTCTATTCCTCCCAAAATAATTCAACTTTTAAAAGTGACAACACTGAAGACAAATACTCACAAAACATAACTTTTATGAAACTAAGAGACGGAAAAAAATCCTGCAAACTCACATTACAGATGCACTGAAAGCAACTGCTACCAGCAGAACTGGGGCAGAAAACCACAGGAGTAGGATGGATGTGATGAAGAACAGGGAGGTCATCTGTCAGTATTGGAATATGTGGAAATAGTCACTGTCAATTAAACAGATATCTATGACTATTATATTTTATTGTGGATTTATTATAGTCTTTCCTCTTTCCCTTCCCAATGTGAACTCTTCTTTGCCTAGTATAGTGCTTTCTTTGGTATAGAAATCCTAACCTTTCATTCGTTCATCTTGTTACACTTTTAGTCAGAATGGTATGTTACTTTTGGTGTAATTTTATAAATGGTAAATGAAGCATATTTGTACTTGCCAGTATGACAGATATTCAGGTGTATTTTGTTACATTACTTTACATTATTTTTATTATGTATGCACAGTATTAAGAGTACAGAACATACAGGTAAACACTAACACCAAATGGATTAGTCTTCTGGGACTGCTGTAACAAAATAACGCAGTTTGGATGGCTTTCTCACAGTTCTGGAAGCTAGAAGTCAGGTGTCAGCAGGTTTGGTATTTCCTGCGGCATCTCCTTGGCTTGCAGAGGGCTGCCTTCTCACTGTGTCCTCACATGGCCTTTGCTTTGTGTGTGCACACATTCCTGGTGTCCCTCCTTGTGTCCAGATATCCTCCTCTTATAAGGACTCCAGTCAGGTTGGTTTAGGGCTCACCCTAAAGAGCTCGTTGTAACTTAACTACCGCTTGAAAGGCCCTATCTCCAAATACTGTTACATTCTGAGGTACTGGACTTCAATATATGAATTTTGTGAGAATACAATTCAGCCAATAACAAATAATAATTTTGATGACTAAAACTGAGTAGTGAAAGCTAGGGAGAAAGGTGAGGAGGAAGAAGTTACAAGGTAATTCATGTGATGCTAGTAGAAATCAATGGATACTATCTGAAATAAAAGGGGTTAAGGGTACTATATAAATTTCTCATTATAAAGACAGACACTAGCTTAAAAAATCATAAAAACTACAATTTTAAAAAGACTCTATAGTCTGAAAGTTTATATAATACAATGTTCATATTTATATTGTATTTTCCAAACTTTACATTAGACCTTGTTTTAGTCCTAGTTCTATTTATAGGTATAAGAGGAGTTCAGAAAGTTCATGAAAAATGGAAATAAAAATATAAACTATAAACTTTATTTTCTGTTTCTCAACATAAGCCCCATCAAATCCAAGACACTCAAATCACAAGCAATGATACCAGCCATCTAATCTGTCCCCAAAGAACTGACAGCCCTGGGAATTTAACCACGCAGTGTTTGGTGTTTTTTTGTTTGTTTGTTTGTTTTACATTATTAACTGAAGAAGAATGGGTGCCCTTTAAAGATCTCTTTTGTTTTTGTTGTTGCTTGTTGTTGTTGTTGAGATGGAGTTTCGCTCATGTCACCCAGGCTGGAGTGCAGCGGCGTGATCTTGGCTTACCGCAATTTACCCCTCCGAAGTTCAAATGATTCTCCTGCCTCAGCCTCCTGAGTAGCTGAGATTACAGGCACCTGCCACCACGCCTAGTTAATTTTTGCATTTTAAGTAGAAACAGGGTTTCACCATGTTGGCCAGGCTGGTCTCAAACTCCTGACCTCATGATCCACCCATCTCGGACTCCCAAAGTGCTGAGATTACAGGCGTGAGGCACCGTACCCGGCCCTAAAGACTTCTTAAGATTACAAAACAAAAAGTAGTCAGAGCCAAATAAAGGATAGTAAGGTGTATTTGCCTAATAATTTCCCATCAAGAGTCTAACAAAATTGCCCTTGTTTGATGATAGGAATGAGCAGGAATATTGTTGTGGTGGAGAAGGACTCTCAGGTGAAGCTTTCCTGGGCATCTTTCTGCTAAAGCTTTGGCTATCATTCTTAAAACACTGTCATAATAAGCAGATGTCATCTTTCTTTGGCTCTCCAGAAGATTCACAAGTGAAATGCCTTGGGCATCCCAAAAAAATGTTTGCCATGACCTTTACTCTTGACCAGTCTGTTTTTGTGTGACTGGACCACATCTACTTCTTGGTAGCCATTGTTTTGATATTGCTTTGTCTTCAGGATCATATTGATAGAGTCAAATTTTATGTCATGTTACAATTCTGCAAAGAAACACTTCAGGATCTTGACCTTTCTTGTTCAAAATTTCCATTGAAAGGCCTGTCTACAGCTTATCTGGGTGCAAGGGTTTTGGTATCCATTGGGTGGAAGGTCTGTTTAATTTCGATCAATTGTGTAAGATAAGCCAATTGAGATGTCCGTGGTGTTGGCAGTTCTTTCTGCAGTTAATCATTGGTCCTCTTTAATTAGAACACAAACTTTCTCCTTGAACATTGGTGTGGATGTTCTGCAACTATTGGGCTTCATCCTCAATTTCATCTCATCCCTTCTTATATCAAGTTATCTATTCATCAACTGCAAATTTATTTGGATCATTGTCCTCATAAACTTTTTATTTATTTATTTATTTCTGAGACAGAGTCTTGCTTTGTCGCGCAGGCTGGAGTGCAGTGGCACAATCTCCGCTCACTGAAAGCTCCGCCTCCCGGGTTCCCGCCATTCTCCTGCCTCAGCCTCCTGAGGAGCTGGGACTACAGGCGCCCCCCACCTCGCCCAGCTAATTTTGTCATATTTTTAGTACAGACAAGGTTTCACTATGTTGGCCAGGGTGGTCTCGAACTCCTGACCTTGTGATCCTCCCACCTCAGCCTCCCAAAGTGCTGGGATTACAGGTGTGAGCCACCGTGCCCAGCATAAACTTTTTGTAAAGCAAGAATCATGTCACCATTATTTACCAAATCTGGTCATAAATTTGATGTTTTTTCTTGCTAAAAGTGTAGCAGAATTCATGTTACTCTGGTAGGGGTTCTTTTTAAACTGATGTATTAGTGCCTCAAACTAAGATCCTGTTCAGAGATGTTAATGCAAGTTTATTTCGGTGCAAAATCATATTGAAATCCATGGATAATTTTTTGTAATATGTCTTTTCCATAAATTTTTTGAAGACCACTCATATATTTAATGTTCATCTCAGTCCTTTTGCTGAGGTTACTCTGATCATCTTATTGTTGGGTGAATCTTATACTCTGGGAGATGATTCAGTAAGATCTAATGTGAACAATATTTCCTGAGTCCTTGAATTTGTAGAAATGTTTCTCTGTGGCTGGGTGCGGTGGCTCCTGCCTGTAATCCCAGCACTTTGCAAGGCCGAGGTGGGGAGATCACGAGGAAAAGAGTTCGAGACCAGCCTGGCCAACATAGTAAAACTCTGTCTCTACCAAAAAAACAACAGAAAGAAAAAGAGAAGATTAAGATTAACTGGACATGGTGGCGGATGCCTGTAATCTCAGCTACTCTGGAGGCTGAGGTAGGAGAATTGCTTGAACCAGGGAGGTGGAGGTTGCAGTGAACCAAGATTGTGCCATTGCACTCCAGCCTGGGAGACAGTGCAAGACACTGTCTCAAAAAAAGAAAAGAAAAAAAAAGTTTGCCTGTAGCCTTGACACTTGAAGAACAGCTTGGTTGGATTTTAAATCTTTGTCTCAAATTTTCCATTTCTATTAGCATTGACTATAGCTGTGCCATCCTGGCTTCTTTCCTTTAAAAAAGACCCAATGCTTTTTGCCCAGATGCCCAAAGTTTGTTACTAATATTAATAGGACATGTCTAGTGTTTGTAAGATATATATTAGTAGGATATATCTGCTAACCAATGTTATTAGCTTTGATATTCATAATTCTGGGACAGATTTGTCAGATCTTGGATACAGCATCTAATATAAAAATTCAAATCTTACTTCAAGAATACTTTCTAATGTTTGTTTTCTATTCTTTTGGCTTTTCTCTGGAGAAACTACAATCACTAATATTTTAGATCATTTATTATCTTTTATAACTTTCACGTTCTCTCTTTAAAAATTACTTTTGCTTCTCTTTCATTTCCTTCACTTTTCCCATGTACATACTCTGTGTTGCTTGCTTTCTGTGGTGTCTGTTTTCCTATATGCCCCTTGCAATTTAGTCTTTCCTTATGAAATGATTCTATCTATTTCTCCAATTTCTTTCCTAAATTTTACCAATTACCATTTCATATCGTTGTATTGACCGATCATTACCTTCTGTTGACTGGCCATCACCTTTCTTTTTTTTTTTTTTTGGACATGTTTTCCCTGAGATCTTTTGTGTTTGTTTTCCTCCCTTACTGCAATTGCGTCATATTTTCTTCTTTATGCATGTTGAAATATTATGTTACAATTTTTCTCTGCTTTGGAGCAACATTTTATTAGCAAGTATTCTTAGTCCTCAGGGAAGTTCTGTGTCTATTTTTAGTTCCTTTTTTGTCCTTTTAATTTCCTAGAATATCTTTCTTTGGATGTTCTAGTTACACAATTACTTTGTCAATCATATTTGAAGGAGTTGACATTTTTTCAGCTAAAAGAAGGATCTCTTGAAGTGAGGGAAGGAGTAACTTTTCCAGTTTCTCAGCTCAAGAGCTCACTTCAGGTAACAGGCCTCACCTGAATTTCAGATCTTAACTTCCTCACAAAAGCTCCTGCGATTAGTTCCAAACTTCCACAGTTCCTTCACCACCTCCAGTGAAGAAGAAACTTTCATCAACGGATCCTGTTCCCAACTTCCACTAACTTATAAGTGCTCTTTTCTTGAATCTGTCACTTCTGGTTGCCTCCTCACCCAAACACATTCTAACCCTTCTATCTTCAACTCTCCCCTTGCACCTGCTGTCTTCAATTATAGCAGTCTCAGTGAGGATGAGGCCACCTTCTTTTGGGAGTGTATAGTTACTGTTGATTTCTCAGAACTTCCACTTGTAAAACTTTTTGGTACATCCTGTTCTTAAACACACCTGCAACGCTCTTGTGGCTTTTTATACCCAAACTGCTAAATTCAGATGTCAAAAACGGTTATCACCTGGGATACACAAAGGAAGGGAGGGTCAGAAGAGTCATAAAACACAAACACTAAAACATTAGTCATAAAACACAAAGACTAAAACATTAGTCATAAAACACAAACACTAAAACATATGCTTTCTACATGTGAGCAGTTCCTCTTGAGGGCAAAATCCACACCCTTTGTCCAACAAAGAGGGCCCATGAACAGGACTGGATGTGACAGAAGGTCCCTCTGGAACCAGTTAAGTACATAAATGCAAAGAGACAAGGCTCGTAAAGAATCATGAAAATAAAATTGAAGAAGGCCAATTGATTTTCTGACTGTGGAAAAGAAAGATAAAGCATTAGAAAAACAAAAATCTCTCAGCATAGATTGTTATTCTGACCCCTACAAGAAATTCTTGCAAATAGATGATCCAGAAATCTCTGACTCAAACAAAGACAGAAGGAGGAGGAAGAGGAAGAGGAAAAGAAGAAGAGAAGGAAGAGAAGAAGAAGGAGGAAGAAAAGGATGAGGAGGTGGAAAAGAAGAAGAGAAGAGGAGGAGTAGAAGGAAGAGGAGGAGGAGAAATGGCATGACATCTATATAGGTAGTATTTAAGAAAAAGGGAGACAAATTAAGCACAATTTATTAACGTACAAGCAATAATTTAACATGGAACAGATGAAAACTATAAACAAATATTTTAACTTTAGCCATTTGGTGAGTGTGTTGTATATCCCATTGTAGTTTAATTTCCATTTCCCCATGACTGTGAAAAGAAAGTATTTAAAACTGTTAGAAAATTATATAGGCAAGGCTAAGCATGTTGGCTCACACCTGTAGTCTCAGGCCTTTGGGAGGTCAAGGCAGGTGGATTGTTTGAGTTCAGGAGTCCAGGATCAGTCTGGGCAACATGGTGAAACCCTGCTTCTACAAAAAATACAAAAAGTATCTGGGTATGGTGGCAGGCATCTGTAGTCCCTGCTGCTAGGGAGGCTGAGGTGAGAAGATTGCTTGAGACTAGGAGGTCAAGGTTGCAGTAAGCCATGAGCATGTCAGCCTGGGTGACAGAGTGAGACCCTATTAAAAAAAAAAAAAAAGAAGAAAGAGAAAAAAAGAGGAAAGAAAGAGAGAGAGAGAGAAAGAAAGAAGGAAGGAAGGGAAGGAAAAAGGAAAGGAAAGGAAAAGAAAGATTACGTAGGCATATATGCTGTGGGAACAGAACTGAGTCTGATTTTGAAGAAAATAATCACACTGTAATCTCTTGGAAGAGCAACATGAAACACTGAAGACTCTCCAGCATACCGCTTGTTATCAAAAGATTACTGGGCCGCAGCTTGGAGGTTTGCTTGTGTTTCCAGATATTTTTATTACCATTATCATGGTGTTCATTTTAATCCTAAGAGAAATAAGAGCAATTATGCCTTTGCAAATAATTTATCTGTGCCTCTGGTTAACTTCTAGCAATATAATGTTACCAGTAGAAAGTGATTTCTTTAAAACACTGCAGAGAGGCAGCTTCTTACACATCAGAAACAAAATTGTTAGATTTTGTACCTCTTCAGTCATACGAAATCAGTTCAATTAAACAAGTTATTGAGCACCTCCTATTCATCATGGGATTCTATTCATCTAGAAGATGGGAATGCAAAGTTAGAATAGGCCTTGCCATCAAGACATACATAATATAATAGAGAACACACATATATATTTGCAAAGAACTAGAATTCTATTTGGTAAATGCAATAGTAAAAGCCTATGTGAGGCAGAGAGGAACACAGAGCAGCATGACCAATTGTGCCCGGCTAGTGAGGGATGCACAGCATAAAAAAGCTCCTGAGTAGCATTAAATGAATAACCCAGAGGTCAGTTGGATGGGATCGAGGGATCAAGCATTTCAGGCTTAGCCAATGGTGTTGAGTCAGATCAGGAAATGCCTGTCATGCCATCCTAACATGCTTGAGTTTCATTCCTTAAGAAATGAGAAGGCTGGGCACTGTGGCTCACACCTGTGATCCCAGTACTTTGGGAGGGTCATGGGATCACTTGAGCCTAGAGTTCAAGACCAGCCTAGGCAACATAGCAAAACCCAGTCTCTACTAAAAGTAGAAAAATTAGCCGAGTGTGGTGGCGTGCACCTGTAGTCCCAGCTACTTGAGTGGATCACCTAAGCCCAGAAGGCAGAGGTTGCAGTGAGCCAAGGTTGTGCCACTGCGCTCCACCCTGGGTGACAGAGAAAGACCCTGTCTCAAAAAAAGAAAAAAAAAAAAAAAAAACAGAGACAGCAACACAAGGAGTTTTAAACATAGACATGATCAGCAATGCAAGGAATTTTAAACATAGACACTATTTGATCAGATTTTCCACTTATTAGATGACACAGTGTGTTGTAGCATTGTAGCTGATGGATTGGAGTTGGAGGGCAAGAATAGACACTATGGGCTGGGCTCAGTGGCTCATACTTGTAATCCCAGCATTTTGGTCGGCCTAGGAGGGAGGAGCACTTGAGTCCAGGAGTTTAGAGGTTACAGTGAGCCATGATTGTGCCACTGTACTCCAACCTGCACAACAGAAGAAGACCCCACCTCCAAAAAAAGAGAGAGAGACTAGGGTTCAACTACAGTAACACGGTTCAGTGGAAAAATAGTGCTGGCAGTGGAGTGGTAGGAAAAGACAGATTCAAAATACATATTCTAGGCCTCGTCAGTAGGATCTTGTGATTTAGTAAAAGTCAACGATCCTTGAGTATAAGATCATTTTATTTCTTTCTTAAAGACTTTTTCAGTCCTATGGTTTTAGTTTGTGTTCAGTCTCTCTCTCTTTTTTTTAATAGTTTGTTTTCCTCTGGTAGAAAAATCAAGACAACTTCAGTTCATATGTGGAGGAAATGGACTGCTTCATGCAGTACCTTATAGGAGGCAGTGCCTCACCATTTTCACATACTGTACACCACACAGCCACTCAGTTCTATCAGTTCACCAAGAGGTAATCAGAATCCGGTAGACTTTGCAAGTGACTTATAAAGTGGAATTCCATTGTGTTCATTTACAATAAATACTAAGCCCAATTACAGAATTTACACAATATTGTCACATGGTTCTCCCTTTTTCCTATTAAAAAAAATAATAAACTAGCATTCAGAAGATTGTATGTTTAGCAGACACTGAGAATAATGTTTCCAAATGTCTGGAAAATGTTAATCTTCTGGATGCAAGAATAAGATATTGGGCCGGGTGTGGTGGCTCACGCCTATAATCCCAACACTTCTGGAGGCCGAGGCAGGAGTATCACCTGAGGTCAGGAGTTCAAGACCAGCCTGGCCAACGTGGTAAAACCCTGTCTCTACTAAAATTACAAAAAGTAGCCGGGTGTAGTGATGGCTTCCTGTAATCCCAGCTACTTGGGAGGCTGAGGCAGGAGAATCGCTTAAACCTGGGAGGCAGAGGTTGCAGTGAGCCGAGATGATGCCACTGCACTCCAGCCTGAGTGACAGAGTGAGACCCTGTCTATCTTAAAAAAAAAAAAAAGAAGAAGAAGAAGAAGACGACGACGACATTAGAACTCAAGATTTCTTGAAACTTCTCAAAACAACAAATGATTTGTAAAATGCTTCCAACATTATTCATACTCTGTTCTTCCTATTATGAATAGCTAAAAATGGTTTCATAAATAAAAAGTAATACATTTTAAAGCACTTACCAATAAATAAATCCTAGAGCAAATATTCAAACTCTGATAAACACCAATGAACATCAATGATTTATATTTAAGCAATATGACATTCAAATCTTGTAGCAAGATTAATAGCACTACACAGAATCACATGGAAAATGCCAATCTAAGGACTTACTTTCTTGCTACACTTGTTATTTCTTGCAATACCACTGGTAGAATTTATAGAAAATATACTGCATATTTGAAGTTATTAATTTTTTTTATTTGTAAGCATAGCTCATTGTTAGTAGCACATAGGGCCACAAATGTACACTTACACCATGACAACAACTACAAATAAAATGGCCTGATTAACTCCACCCAGCCCTTGTCTCATTTCCAGATAGGTCAGTCTTAACTTCTGACTCCGTGAGCAAATATTTCCTGTGTCTGCTCTTACGTGACCACAATAGATCCCCTTCTCTATGTTGATAGTTAAGCTTTAATTACAATATTTTATGAAAAACACTGAGCAGAATGGAAAATGCATTTCCTAGGGCCCACTACTCTGTTTGGAAATTATAAGGCAAGTGTTTATCAGTGTGAGTTAGACTCACACACCACTTACTTATCAACTGCTATGCAATGGGTATGATGATCAACGCCAATGGTTCAGTGGTCAGAGAAAATGATATCAAAACCCATTCTCTTTTCATTCTTAGTAATATACTTCAAATTTAAAAATCATTTTATAAACTTAAATTTCCATTGTCTTAATTCTCCCACATGATTTGAATAAATTTTGGTCAATACTGGTTCTCTCTCACACTCTCTCACGTTGCTTTCTCTCATCCATTTCATCTCAAATTCTGATGGTTAGGACTTTGTTAAATGTAATGTAGGTTAATGGTATTCAAACTTTTGCTCACAAATTTACTAAAACTATTTTGTAAAGATATGTGCCTCCATCACACATTTCAAAGTTAATGTCTAAATTTTTTTATTATAACTTTATAGTTGTAAAGGACTTAATTATTAGTAGACTGTAAAAATTTACATTTTAAGATAAAACTGTCAAATCGTTGTTTTAAATATAGTCAATGAGATTTATTTATTTATTTATTTTTCAGATGGAGTCTCGCTCTGTCGCCCAGGCTGGAGTGCAATGGCGAGATCTCGGCTCACCGCAACCTCTGCCTCCTGGGTCCAAGCAATTCTCCTGCCTCAGCCTCCCTGGTAGCCGGGATTACAGGCGCCTGCCACCTCATCCGGCTAATTTTTGTATTTTTAGTAGAGACAGGATTTCGCCATGTTGACTAGGCTTGTCTCCAACTCCTGACCTCAGGTGATCCGCCTGCCTTGGCCTCCCAAAGTGCTGGGATTACAGGCGCAAGCCACTGCACCAGCCTATTTATTTATTTTTGAGACAGGGTCTTACTCTGTCACTCAAGCTGGAAGTGCAGTGGTGCAATTATGGTTCAGCACAGCCTCAAACTCCGGGGCTCAAGTAATCCTCCCACCTCTGCCTTCTGAGTAGCTGGGACTATAGACTTGCACCCCTACACCTGGCTAGTTTTTGTAGAGATGGGCTTTCGCTATGTTGCTGAGGCTGGTCTTGACCTACTGGGCTCAAATAATCCTCCCGCCTCAGCCACCTAAAGTGCTGGGATTATAGGTGGGAACCATCACGCCTGGCTTCCAGTGGAATTTAAATGCATAATGATTTGATATAAATTTTCACTCGTATAAAAATATACAAACTAGTCTTCCATGTTGCCCAGAGCAGAACTTGTTTCTGTAACAATTTATAGGAAAACATCATGAATCCCAAAGCCTTTGATATTCTGCAGGTAAAAGAGGAATTGTGCCTATTCCTTGCGTCAAGAGCTCATTTAAGTACAGATGGAATAGTGTGACATACAAGTGGACCACAAACACAGCATCGCTAATCATCAGAAAAATGCAAATCAGGGCCGGGGTGGGGGTCGGGGGAGAGTCAGGTGTCGGCGAGCTCTGCGTGAGGGCTCTGAGAGGCTGCCGCCGCCCTGCCAGCCACGAGGCGGTGATCTTGGGCGCGGAAGGGCGAGGGCGCCCTCTGCAGGAGGAGTTGCCGCTGCCGTGGGCGCCCGGCTGCTGGGAGCCGAGAGCTTCGCGCTGGCGTTGTCAGCTCCTTGAAACAGGGAATCATGTCTTACTCATCTTTGTATCCCCAGTGTCTAGCAGTTCCTGATACATAGTTTTAGCTGAATTTTGGGACATGGCCACTGCTTCACCAAGGTCTGATACTAGTAATAATCACACTGGAAGGTTGCAGTTACAGGTAACTGTTTCTAGAGCCAAACTTGAAAGAAGAAAGAACTGGTTAGAAACAGCAGTATATACAGAAGTAGTTGTAGATGGAGAAATTAGGAAAACAGCAAAATCCAGTAGTTCTTCTAATCCACAATGGGATGAACAGCTAACTGTAAATGTTACGCCACAGACTACGTTGGAATTTCGGGTTTGGAGTCATCATGCTTTAAAAGCAGATGCTTTATCAGGAAATGCAACGATAGATTTGAAACACAACAGAAAATTGGAAAGAGTCAAAGAATAATTAAAGCTTTCCTTGGAAAACAAGAATGGCACAGCACAAACTGGTGAATTGACAGTTGTGCTTGATGGACTGGTGATTGAGCAAGAAAATATAACAAACTGTAGCTCATCTCCAACCATAGAAATACAGCAAAATGGTGATGCCTTACGTGAAAATGGAGAGCCTTCAGCAAGGACAACTGCCAGGTTGGCTGTTGAAGGCACGAATGGAATAGATAATCATGTACCTGCAAGCACTCTAGTGCAAAACTCATGTTGCTCATATGTAGTTAATGGAGACAGCATACCTTCATCTCTGTCTCAGGTTGCTGCCAGACCCAAAAATACACCAGCTCCAAAACGACTCACATCTGAGACTGCCAATGACACTGTTAATAGAGAATCACCCTCATTTGCACCAACTGATAATGCTTCTGTCACGGGTATTCCAGTAGTGCCTGAAGAAAATGCCTTGTCTCCAAATCGCACTAGTACTACCGCTGAAGATCCTCCAGTTCAAGAAATACTGACTTCCTCAGAAAATAATGAATGTATTCTTTCTACCAGTGCAGAATTGGGATCTGAAGTATATTAGACCCTGACACCTCTAATTCTGGAAGTAGTTCTGCTTTTGAAGCAGCCAAATCAAGGCAGCCAGATGGGTGTATAGATCCTGTATGGCAGGAATCTGGGAATGCCAACACAGAAACGTTGCCATCAGGGTGGAAACAAAGAAAAGATCCTCATGGTAAAACCTATTATGTGGATCATAATACTCGAACTATTACATGGGAGAGACCACAACCTTTACCTTCAGGCTGGGAAAGAAGAGTTGATGATCGTGGAAGAGTTTATTATGTGGATCACAGCACCAGAACAACAACGTGGCAGCAGGCTACCATGGAATCGGTCCAAAATTTTGAACAGTGGCAATCTCAGCAGAACCAATTGCAGGGAGCTATGCAACAGTTTAACCAACGATACCTCTATTCAGCTTCAATGTTAGCTGCAGAAAATGACCCTTATGGACCTTTGCCACCAGGCTGGGAAAAAAGAGTGGATTCAACAGACAGGGTTTACTTTGTGAATCATAACACAAAAACAACCCAGTGTGAAGATCCAAGAACTCAAGGCTTACAGAATGAAGAACCTCTGCGGGAAGGCTGGGAAATTAGATATACTCATGAAGGTGTGAGGTACTTTGTTGATCATAATGCAAGAACAACAACATTCAAAGATCCTCGCAATGGGAAGTCATCTGTAACTAAAGGTGGTCCACAAGTTGCTTATGAACGCAGCTTTAGATGGAAACTTGCTCACTTCTGTTATTTATGCCAGTCTAATGCATTACCCAGTCATGTAAAGATCAATCTGTCCCAGCAGACGTTGTTTGAAGATTCCTTCCAGCAGATTATGGTATTAAAACCCTATGACTTGAGGAGGCGCTTATATGTAATATTTACAGGAGAAGAAGGACTTGATTATGGTGGCCTGGTGAGAGAACAGTTTTTCTTGCTTTCACATGAAGTTTTGAATGCAATGTATTGCTTATTTGAGTATGTGGGGAAGAACAACTATTGTCTGCAGACAAATCCAGCATCTGCCATTAATCCAGACCATCTTTCGTACTTCTGTTTCATTGGTAGTTTTATTGCCATGGCACTATTTCATGGAAAGTTATCGATACTGGTTTCTCTTTACCATTCTACAAGTGTATGTTAAGTAAAAAACTTACTATTAAGGATTTGGAATCTATTGACACTGAATTTCATAGCTCCCTTATCTGGATAAGAGATAGCAACATTGAAGAATGTGGCTTAGAAATGTACTTTTCTGTTGACATGGAGATTTGGGGAAAAGTTACTTCACATGACCTGAAGTTGGGAGTTTCCAATATTCTGGTGACTGAGGAGAACAAAGATGAATATATTGGTTTAATGACAGAATGGCATTTTTCTCGAGGAGTACAAGAACAGACCAAACTTTCCTTGATGGTTTAAATGAAGTTCTTCCTCATCAGTGGCTGCAGTACTTCGATGAAAAAGAATTAGAGGTTACGTTGTGTGGCATGCAGGAGGCTGACTTGGCAGATTGGCAGAGAAAGAATGTTTATCGACACTACACAAGAAACAGCAAGCAAATCATTTGGTTTTGGCAGTTCGTGAAAGAGACAGACAATGAAGTAAGAATGCTACTATTGCAGTTCATCACAGGAACCTGCCGTTTCTCTCTAGGAGGATTTGCTGAGCTCCTGGGAAGTCATGGGCCTCAAAAGTTTTGCACTGAAAAAGTTGGCAAAGACACTTGGTTGCCAAGAAGCCATATGTGTTTTAATCGCTTGGATCTACCACCATATAAGAGTTATAAACAACGAAAGGAAAAACTTCTTCTTTTTGCAATAGAAGAGACAGGGATTTGGACAAGAATGAATGTGTCTTCTTGTTTTGGAGGAGCTATTACATTTAAATATCCCAGCCAATAAAAATTGCACAGAGAGTGTATATAAGCTGTTCATTCTGTACAGTGGATTTTCTGAACCTCTCAAAGTATGTTTTCCGTTCTTCCACAGAAATATGCAAAACACATTTTATCCTTTCCTATTTTATGTATTGTTCTCTTGAAATGACTGACCAGGAAAAAGATCATCCTCAAATTCTGAAGCAAGTGAGAGACTTTATTAAAAATACATATATATCTATATAAGTATATATGATAGTGGCTCTAGTTTTACAGAGCTCCAAGTGCATTAAACATGACAGCCATTCATTCATAAAGATCTGGATTTGCTTTACCTTATTAATATTATCTAGCGAGAAAAGTGCAAATCGCTCCATGTTCTTCTCTCCCTTATGTAACATCTCCTGAGGGTGTTTAGTTGCATGGCTGTTCAGGAAGGTATTAAGGGCTTAGACCAAATCTTACTTTAAGTATGTCTTTTTTTGTTTTTGTTTTTGTTTTTGTTTTTTTTGAGACGGAGTCTCTCTCTGTCGCCCGAACTGGAGTGCAGATGCATGATCTCAGCTCACTGCAAGCTCCGCCTCCCGGGTTCACGCCATTCTCCTGCCTCAGCCTCCCGAGTAGCTGGGACTACAGGCGCCCACCACCTCGCCCGGCTAGTTTTTTTGTATTTTTTTAGTAGAGACGGGGTTTCACCGTGTTAGCCAGGATGGTCTCGATCTCCTGACCTCGTGATCCGCCCGTCTCAGCCTCCCAAAGTGCTGGGATTACAGGCTTGAGCCACCGCGCCCGGCCAAGTATGTTTTTTAAAAAAACGCTGCTGGCTTTTCTGAAGACAGGTGCTTGAACCTGTCAGTTTGTTTTAAATAAATACAATAGTTGAAAATTTTTCTCTGTTGTATCAATAATATTGTCAAAGTAATGTATAAAACCATAACTTATACATGAAAGTCATATACTAGATCCGATACTATTTCGTTTATTATGGAAATTGGAAGGATTCATTGAGCAGCATAGAAGTTTGTTTACATGTTACTTTGAGATGCTAAGTATTTGTGGAATTAAAAGGAATCAGGCACTGTTGTACTGTTTTTAAATCTGTGATTTTTTCAAAGTTAATTCATAATAAATGGATGCAATTGCATACTGAGGTACATATAAAAGGTAGTGTGAACTCTGCCACTTTTTTTGTGTTCAAAGTTGTGGTTTTATGAAGCCAGATGGATTGAAGAGTTACATAAGCATTTGAATGCTCTAATATGAGGCTAATGATTTTCTGTTAGTGTTTGAACATCTTCATTCCTCTCAAATTCTTAACAGTTCTATTTATCTGAATTAAATAAGCATATAAAAATGACATTTATCAGCCTCTGGAATTCAATGCTGTTCTTTTCTTATGTTTACATCTTTGCAAGGCATAGATGAGCTGAAGCTCCCATTTTGTAGGTATTCTATAACATCTTATGGTGCTTTGTGGCTTGCAGGAAAGATTAACCGCCAACAAACAACAGAAGTAGATATCACAAAACAGTAAAAAGGATAAAAACAATACATTTGGTAGAATCAAAGTACTTATGGATGGATAGAAGATTGACTAAATGGGAAGAACTGAAAACTGGAAGAAATTGTAATGTCTTCTGTTCCAAATATGAGGAAGATTATCCCTTCCTTTCTTTTTCTTACTTCATATTTCACATAGATACTTCACATAACCAGCATAATTCATCAATTCCATATTGGAATAAAATTAGTCCATGCCTGAGTTTTCGTTTCTCTTTTGGATCAGAACAACAACAACAAACTATAATAGCTAAATTTTTCAAATAATAGTACCAAAGCAGGGGAAATTACACTGACATAGACACATGTATATCATGCTGGCAGTGTTTTAAATACATTCCATATTTTTTGGATATAACTTTTTTATCACATAATTGTGTAGTATTTTCAATTATTTTTCTTGGCTTTAGAAGTCATATTTTGTTGAAATTAATAAGGCATTTACTAGTGGGACTAGTCAAAGATCCTGAGACGGTATCAGTTACTGATAAGTAATCTGTCTCATCATTTTATACAAACAGAGCAATTTCAATGGAAAACTATTAGGAGATCTAAGCCTGATAGTTTTTGTAGGAAATTTTGTTTGTGAAATTTTCAACTTCTAATTGTCTAACTTATTTTAAAATTTACAAAATGATTTCAAGAAAAAAGACCAAATCTTAATACATCTCTATAGTACTTGACTGAATTAGAAACCCAGCAGAAATTAAGTACAAGATTTCAGGACATTATTATATGGCTGTGTTCTTTCAAATTAGTCCTGAAACAAAAGGAAAGAATTTTCCTCCACTCTTTCATGAGCTGCCCTGTCTGCCTACCTCTGACCTTCGCTGGTGACCTGCAGTTCTGGCTGGAAAGGGGAGAAAAATAAATAGAACTTTTCACTTCAGGGCTGGTCCTTATAAAATTTGTCTTTCTGTGTCTCTCAGCAGCTAGCTTGCTTGCTCTCTCTCTTTCCTCTTTTTCTTTCTCTCTTTATTTTTTCCTTCCTTCCTTCCTTCTTTCCTTCCTTCCTTCCTTCTTCCTTTCTTTCCTTTCCTTCTTTTCTTTTCCTTTCCTTTTCTTTTCCTTCTTTCTTTTCTTTCTTTCTCTCTTTCTTTCTTTATTTTTCTTTTCTTTCTTTCTCTGTCCTTCCTTCTTTTCTCTGTTTCTCTCTCCTTCCTTCTTTCCTTCCTTTCTTCCTTCCTCCTTCATTCCTTCCTCCTTCTTTCCTTCCTCCTTCCTTCCTTTCTCTCTGTCTCTTTCTCTCTCTTTCTTTCGTTCATTTGTTCGTTCGTTTGTCACTGTCACCTAGGCTGAAGTGCAGTGGAACAATCATAGCTCACTGCATCTTCGACCTCCCAGACTCAAGTGATCCTCCTGCCTCAGCCTCCCAAGTGGCAGGGACTACAGGCATGTACTATCACATCCAACTAATTTTCTTTTTCTTTTTCATTTTGTGTGTGTGTGTGTGTGTGTGTGTGTGTGTGTGTGTGTATGGAGATAGGGTCTCACTATGTTGCCCAGGCTGGTCTTGAACTCCTGGCCTCAAGCAATTCTCTTGCCTTGTCCTCCCCAAGTGCTGAGATTACAGGCATGAGTCAGTGTGCTTGGCCGTCACATTTTATTTTCTTAAAAGAGGCTCATATCCTTAATTCCCACAAGAACTTGAACTCATTGTTAATGATATCCTAGGTTGGGTCAGGCAAAAACTTCATACTATGGCAGATCACATGGAACAAAAGTCCTGATGAGAAGCTCAGTTCCACCAACTACTTTTGGCAAGTCCTATCACCTTTCTAGGATCAGAGTGCTCACCTCTAAGACTGGGAGGAGGGTGGCTGGCTCATCAATTCTAAACCTCATTTCCCCTGTAACACACATAACAGGTGATCATATCTATGAACAAAATACACTCACTGAGGAAACTCAAAACATTTCCGGAGATATAAAGTGAAGAGCAAGAAGATTTTTTCGTTTTTTATGTTCTTGACAGTTTTGTTTTAACATAATGTGAGGGGTTATATAATATTTCACTGAGAGCCAAATAAAAGAACAGCAAAGGAATTTCATTTCCTTCTAGTAAAGTAGTATAACAGTTTATGTAGACCAGTTTGGTTTGACATGGCTTTCCAAAAAGCATTTATGAGCTTATAAGTAAATAAAATTGCTATTTATTTCACAAGGAAAAAAATAGGCCTAACTAAATTCTTATTTTTTTCTTAATTTTTAAAAGTTTTCAGGGTACATAGTTGGTGTATATATTTATGGGGTATATGAGGTGTTTTGATACATGCATGCAGTGTGACATAAGCACATCATGAAAAATAGGGTGTCCATCTTCTCAGGCGTTTACCCTTTGAGTTACAAACAATTCAACTGTACTCTTTAAGTTATTGTAAATAAATTCTTAAATTTTTAAAAAATGAATTTTGATATTTTAATATTCTCTACCCCAAGATAAACGAAATTGAGCAGATTTCTTTACGCGTTGGCATATTCAATATTCTGATATGTGTGACTTTTTTCTGTTTTCTTTTGAGAAGGAGTCTCGCTCTGTCGCCCAGGCTGGAGTGCAGTGGCCGGATCTCAGCTCACTGCAAGCTCCGCCTCCTGGGTTTACGCCATTCTCCTGCCTGAGCCTCCCGAGTAGCTGGGACTACAGGTGCCCGCCACCTTGCCTGGCTAGTTTTTTTTTTTTTTTTTCTTTTGAGAAGGAGTCTCACTCTGTCTCCCAGGCTGGAGTGCAGTGGTGTGATCTGGGCTCACTGCAAGCTCCGCCTCCCGGGTTTCCACCATTCTCCCACCTCAGCCTCCCCAGTAGCTGGGACTACAGGCGCCGCCACCATGCCCGGCTAATTTTTTTGTATTTTTAGTAGAGACGGGGTTTCACCGTGTTAGCCAGGATGGTCTCGATCTCCTGACCTCGTGATCTGCCTGCCTCGGCCTCCCAAAGTGCTGGGATTACAGGCGTGAGCCACCCACCTCGCCCGGCCAAGGCCATGACTTTCTAATAGGATAATGGAGCACACAGCAGGTACTCCCTGGATCAGCGTCCTGAGACAACAGTTTGAGAAAAGCTTGTGCAGTGCTAAGAACCTGAGATTTGGAGCTAGAGACCTGTGACTTGGTCCTAATTCTGCCACTCACTGTGTGATCTTCCACAAATCACCTGACTTCTGAAGTTCCAGCTTTATCATATGTAATCACTGATAATTACACTGTACCTCTAGGGATTGTAGTGAAACAAAAGAAGCTAGTAATTTCTTAATGACTAACATATTGTTGTTGGATGATAAATGCTGTCATTAGGACCTTTTCTTACTAGTTTTCACTAGAAAGACAGACTTATTTCTACTATAAATAGACCCAGCTTGATACCACATCTGAAATATCCTCCTACTGATCTGGGATCATGAAAATGTTTTCAGTACTAAATTTTTAATTCCATTTAATGAGCACATATTAAGCACTTCCTTTATACTATGAAATACATGATATAAGAATAAGACATCGTTTTAGCCTTTGAATTTCTTATAATCCAATTGCCACAATTTACTCTGCAGTCTTAATTTAAACTCCTCAATGCTAATGCAAAAGTTATATTAATTTCACCCCACCTTTTTTTAGCGAATTCTTATTTAAATATATACAATGAAGATACGGCTAAATAATATAGATGGGCATTTGCACCAACATTCTACAGAATTTGTAACTTCATTTAGGAAGGGGATAAGCATGCTTTTAAAGTTTTCAGTATTGTCTTAATTACTTGGGGAAAGTATAATTAGCTTTAAAACTACAAGGAAAGAATAAATTGTACTGCAAACAGGAAAAAAATAAATGTAAGAAAGAAAAGTAAGGGAAGCAGCTCATTGTTTTTATTTAGAAAAGTTGTAAATGCAGGCCGCGCGCGGTGGCTCAAACCTGTAATCCCAGCACTTTGGGAGGCCGAGACGGGCGGATCATGAGGTCAGGAGATCGAGACCATCCTGGCTAACACGGTGAAACCCCGTCTCTACTAAAAATACAAAAAGCTAGCCGGGCGAGGTGGCGGGCGCCTGTAGTCCCAGCTACTCCGGAGGCTGAGGCAGGAGAATGGCGTGAACCCGGGAGGCGGAGCTTGCAGTGAGCTGAGATCTGGCCACTGCACTCCAGCCTGGGAGACAGAGCCAGACTCCGTCTCAAAAAAAAAAAAAAAAAGTTGTAAATGCATGTTTCATTTTGATTTAACTGAGAGTTAGCAGTATTTCATCTTTTTAATATATTTTGACAAACAAAAGTTGTATATGTTTATGATGTATAACATGAAGTTTTGATATATGTATACATTGTGGAATGGCCAATTCAAGCTAATTGACATACATATTATTTTACTTTTTTGTGGTGAAAATACTTAAAATCTACCCTCTTAGCAATTTCAAGTATATAATACATTGTTAACTACAGCCATCATGTTTTACAGCAAACTTTGGGTCTAACTGAAACTTTACATCTTTGCCCATCTCTAAACCCCCTCCAAGGCCCCTTGAAACTACCATTCTAGTCTCTGTCTAGTATCTGGTCTATGAGTCTGACAATTCTACATATAGGGGAGACCATGTGGTATTTGTCTTTCTGTGTCTGACATTTTCCTTCACATAACATTCTCTAGGTTTATCCTTGTTGTTGCAAATGACAGGATTTTATTATTTTTGGAAGCTAAATAATATCCCATTGTGTATATAACCCACATTTTCTTTGTCCTTTCATCCACTGATAGATACATTATAATACTTCAGTTGATCCCTTAGCTTGGCTATGGTGAATAATGCCACAGTGAACATGAGAGTGCAGCTACTAATTTCATTTAGTGGAATTGCTGGATCATATGGTAGTTCTAGTTTTAACTTTCTGAGCAACCTTCACATTGTTTTTCGTAATGGCTGTACTAATTAACATTTCCATCAGCAGTGCAGAAGGGTTCCCTTTTCTCCACATCTTCACCAACATTTGTTATCATTTGTCTTTTTGGTAATAGACATGCGAACAGGTATGAGATGATACCTCATTGCAGTTTTGGTTTGCATTTCCCTGATGATTAGTGATGTTGAGCATTGTGTCATATACCTATTGGTTGTTTGTATGTATTCTTTTGAGAAATGTGGATTCAAATCCTTTCCCCATTTTTTAATCAGGTTATTTGTTTTTTTATTATTGAGTTGTTTGAGTTCCTTATATATTATCTTTCAATCTCTCAAAATATATTGTTGAAATGTACTCACCTATTTTTGGATTATGATTGACTGCAGGTAACTAAACCATGGAAAGCAAAACTGCAGCAGATAAGGAGGGACTACTGTACTCGATAATGAAGAATTGAAAGCTTTTCTTCTAAGATCAGGAACAAGCAAGGAGGTCCACTCCTGCCATTTTTATTCAACATAATACTGGAAATCCTAGGCAGAGCAATTAAGTAAGAAAAAGAAATATATGGGATCCAGGCCAGGAATGGTGGAAGCCAGGCGAGGTGGTTCACACATATAATCCCAGCACTTTGGGGGGCCAAGACAGGTGGATCATTTGAAGTCAAGAGTTTGAGACCAGCCTGGCCAACATGGCGAAATCTCCTCTCTACTAAAAATACAAGAATTAGCTGGGTGTGGTAGTGTACGCCTGTAGTCCCCGCTACTGGGAAGGCTGAGACAGGAGAATCGCCTGGATCTGGGAGGCAGAGGTTGCAGTGAACTGAGATCATGCCACTGTACTCCAGCCTGGGTGAGAGAGTGAGACTCCATCTCAAAAATAAATAAATAAATAAATATTTAAAAAAGGTTAAATTGTCTCTGTAGATAACATGGTTTTATGTATAGAAAGCCCTTAAATCTCCACCAAAAAAACTGTTAGAGCTGATAAGGGAGTTTTGTACAGTTTCAGGATACAAAGATTAACATAAAAAAGCAGCATTTCTATATACTAACAAACTATTTGAAAAACGAGAATAATTTCATAATACCAAAAAAAAAGAAAAAAAAAGCCCTTAGGAATAAATTTAACAACAAGGTGAAAGACTGAAACCTATAAAACATTGATGAAAGAAATTTTAAAAGACACAAATAATTGAAATGGTATCCCTTGTCCATGGATTAGAAGAATTAATAATGTGAAAATGTCCATGCTACTCAAAGTAATAGAGAGATTCAATACAATCCCTATGAAAATTCCAATGACATTTTTCACAGAAATATAAAAACAATCCTAAAAGTCATATGGAACTACAAAAGACTCTGAATAGCCAAACCATTCTTGCGCCAATAGAACAAAGCCAGAACAACACACTGTGATTTCAAACTCTACTATAAAGCTATAAGAATCAAAATAGCATGATGCTGGCATAAAAACAGACACATAGATGCAATGGAACCAATCCAGACCAATCCAGAAATATTTCATCTTGAAAATATTAACTTTTGGCCAGGCACGGTGGCTTACACCTGTAATCCCAGCACTTCGGGAGGCTGAGGCGGGCAGATCATGAGGTCAAGAGATCAAGACCATCCTGGCCAACATGGTGAAAACCCATCTCTACTAAAAATACAAAACTTAGCTAGGCATGGTGGTATGTTCCTGTAGTCCCAGCTACTTGGGAGGCTGAGAAAGGAGAATCATATGAACCCGGGAGGCAGGGGTTGCAGTGAGAGGAGATTGCACCACTGCATTCCAGCCTGGCAACGGAATGAGACCCCGTCTCAATAATAAATAAATAAGATAAAATAATAAAATATTAACTTTTATGAAACACCCTATTACACAGGGGAGAAATAAGAAATACTAATTGAGCTTTTCTAAAATTATAGAATATATCATGGATATTAGACACTCAAATACTTCTGTTAAATCAAGGTTGGAACTGGAAAGACCAATAAGATATGTGTGAACTCAAGAGTTGCTACTGGCATAAAAATTGATGCACTGTTTCTAGCAATATATAGCAAGATCCCTAAAAAAGTTCCTAGCTTAAACTTTATAATCCCAGTATTGGAAATTTAAAGAATAAAAACTTTATTTATATACCTTTGTAAAACAGTGGCATTTGTAAGAGCAAAGCCCTTGAAACAATCTGATTGTGTAGCAGCTACACAGTGGCTGATTAAATGACAGTTGTCATGAGGAAATTTGTGCAACCACTAACAACACAAATACAAGATTGTAGAAGAGTGAATGCAAAGCTATCTCAAGTACAAACAAGTGTAAAGTGATTATGACTAGGCAAAGCCAATGCATGCATGTATACAACTGAAGAAGGCATGTAGAGCTATAAGTGATTCTTTACTATGAAAGCATTTGTTTATTTTTAACAGCTTAGTGAGATATAATTTACATGCCATAAAATTCATCTGGTTGAAGTGTGCTAGTCAATGGTTTTAAGTACATATATGGAATTTTTATTTTTAAAAATGACAAACTTTTAAATTTTTATTTATTTATTTATTTTTAATTTTTATTTATTTATTTATTTATTTTGGTGAGACAGGGTCTCACTCTCTCACCCAGACAGGAGTGCACTGGCGCGATCTTGGCTCATCACAACCTCTGCCTCCCAGGCTCAAGTGATTCTCCTGCCTCAGCCTCCCGAGTAGCTGGGGTTACAGGTGTGTGCCCCTACAACCCGGCTAATTTGCATATTTTTAGTAGAGACACGGTTTCACCATGTTGACCAGGCTGGTCTGCAACCCCTGACCGCAAGTGATCCACCCAAAGTGCTGCAGTGCTGGGATTACAGGCATGAGCCACTGTGCCCAGCCAACTTTTCTTTTCTTTTTTTCTTTCTTTCTTTCTTTTTTTTTCTTTTTGAGACAGAGTCTCTCTCTGTTGCGGATGCTGGAGTGCAGTGGTGCAATCTCGGTTCACTGCAACCTCTGCCTCCTGGGTTCAAGCAATTCTCCTGCCTCAGCCTCCTGAATAGCTGGGATTACAGGCACGCACCACCACATCTGGCTAAGTTTTTATTTTTTTAGTAGAGACGGAGTTTCACCATGTTGTTCAGGCTGGTCTGGAATTTCTGACCTCGTGATCTGCCCACCTCAGCCTCTCAAAGTGCTGGGATTACAGGAAAGAGCCACTGCACCTGGCCCCCAACTTTTCTTTCAAGATGAGGAAGAGATCAGTAGATCTAATTGCCTGGTACAAGGAGGACTCATATTTTAATTTGTTTAAGCTCTACTGAAAAATTATTGCTACTGCATCCTTGTAGTGAACATAATTCCAAATAATATGTTTGGACCTAATATCCAAATAGGTGTCAAGGCAGTCCAACAAGATTTTTTTTTTTTTTTAAATCTGAGTACATTACTGGCAGTAAATTTCCTCTTTATTTCCCAGCTCACATAAGGTTTGTATTCTCTCCCAACTGGTCCCAGCAAGTTTAAATCCACTATATCTAATGTCACTTCTGGAGCCTACAGTCTCTCATACATTCTGCTTTGGTAGGGAGAAGGAAAAAACATGATATAGTTAGTTGGTTTTATCTTAAGAAAAATTGTGGAATGATGATAAACACACAGGCTTTGGATTTAGGCTTGGATTTGAACTCAAGCTCTGCTATTTGTTATGTACTCCGAGGCTTATCTGCCCCAGTTACCTCATCTATAACATAGGGTTAATGTCACTTATTTGCAGGGTGGTAATTGACCTGATAAATATTAAGCACTTAGCACATTAGCTGGAATGTTGGTGAGGCTCATTCCCTAGAGTAACTACTATGATGATAAATCCCTGATTAATTAGCCCAGAGCCACACACACTGAAGCTTTGTTTCCCAGACCACACCAATCATGAGAAAACCAAATAGAGGCATGAGTTACAATTAAAGAATTATTTCCGCACCCCTCCCATTTTCCTGGGACTCTCACTGCGGCAAACACCATTGCAGAACAGAGGGGATGCTCCACACACCTCCTCCTTGGTTGTCTGTGCGTGTCCACAGGGCTGTCCTGCATCAACAGAGCGCGCCTACTCATCTTCCTCTAGCACTGATGACCTGTCTCACCAAAGGGCCATTCTCATCCCAAGTATAGGGTTCTACTTTTTCCCATTCATAACTTTTGGAAAACTTCAAAAGATGGTCTTATTCCTTGGGGAAATAACCCAGCCACACCAGCTGTGATTACAGAATAAAGTTAAACTTCTCTACTGGCTTGGCAGGAGCCTCACCAACCTACTTGCTGGACATTTCCACACCTGCACACATACACATCTGCTTAAACTATACCCCAAACATTTTTGAGATTTTCCCAAAGTATTTTGGTTATAAACCCCTCAGGTTCTTTCGACAGAATTTCTGTAACTAGGTGTGCATATGTATGTGTGTGAGTGTGTGTGTTTTCTTCTTAGATGTGAACTCAAACATTTGTTTTTTCTGCTCTAAAGAGGTTTGGCAAGGTTTTGAGCCTTGAGAGCCTGAGCTTCACTTTTGCCAAAAAAAAAAAAAAAAAAAAAAGGAAAGGAAAAAAGTTGAGGACTTTGTTTTCAAAAACCTAGAATGGGCCGGGCACAGTGGCTCACACCTGTAATCCTAGCACTTTGGGAAACTGAAGTGGGTGAATTGCTTGAGCCCAGGAGTTTGAGACCAGCCTGATAAACATGGCAAAACTCCATCTCTTCAAAATATACAAATAATAATAATAATAATAATAATAATAATAACAACAACCGGGTGTGGTGGTGCACGCCTGTAGTCCCAGTTCCTTGGGAGGCTGAGGTGGGAGGATAACCTGAACTCAGAAGGTCAAGGTTGCAGTGAGCCAAAATCGTGCCACTGCACTCCAGCCTGGGCAACAAACAGAATGAGACCCTGTCTCAATAAATAAATAAACAAAAAAAAAAACGACAACGACAAAAAACTAGAATGGAGTCTAGGAGCTGAGTTGTTTGAAAAGGTCAGGGTTCCCAGGGTTGAGAGGGAAAGGAGTGGCCTGGACTTGAGAAAGGGGAGTGGTGGAAATCATTTTGCATGACCTCAATGTGGTGCAGCTATGCGGGCATCCCCTATGTGAGAACAGGCAGTGGGGCTTTCCAGTTCGCACACAGGGGATGCCTGCATAGTTGCAGCACATTGAGGTTCCTGATTGTAAAGCTTAGTGTAGAACGCATTGTTCAGTTTGGAAAATGAACATTTTCACTGTGACAAAGATAGAGTCAAGATCAGCAGTTCATCCTTAAATTACCAAAAGTCCTAGGATTCCTGTAGAATTGTCGGTTAAAATTAAGATTTTCTACCATGGAAAAATTAGATTTTCTTCCAACTTTGATGGGTGTTGTTGGGGAAGGGAGGTCAGATTGATTTTATTTGGAAAATAAAATAATGTTACGTTTTCTTTACTTTGAGTGCCTGGAATAAATCACATGCTTAAGAAATCATTCTTACCCCAAGATCATGATAATATGATAATATTCTTTTTTTTTTTTTTATTATACTTTAAGTTCTAGGGTACATGTGCATAACGTGCAGGTTTGTTACATATGTATACATGTGCCATGTTGGTGTGCTGCACCCAGCAACTCGTCAGCACCCATCAATTCATCATTTATATCAGGTATAACTCCCCAGTGCAATCCCTCCCCCCTCACCCCTCCCCATGATAGGCCCCATTGTGTGATGTTCCCCTTCCCAAGTCCAAGTGAACTCATTGTTCAGTTCCCACCTATGAGTGAGAACATGCGGTGTTTGGTTTTCTCTTCTTGTGATAGTTTGCTAAGAATGATGGTTTCCAGATGCATCCATGTCCCTACAAAGGACGCAAACTCATCCTTTTTAATGGCTGCATAGTATTCCATGGTGTATATGTGCCACATTTTCTTAATCCAGTCTGTCACTGATGGACGTTTGCGTTGATTCCAAGTCTTTGCTATTGTGAATAGTGCCGCAATAAACATACGTGTGCGTGTGTCTTTGTAGTAGAATAATTTATAATCCTTTGGGTATATACCCAGTAGTGGGATGGCTGGGTCATATGGTACATCTAGTTCTAGATCCTTCTTATGTACTTTCTTTGAAAAGCTTTGCCTTTTAACCCTTATATTTGGTATAAATCCACTTGGAACTGATTTTTTTAACATGGTGTTAAAATGGGGTCAGGATTCACTTTCTTTCTCCACAAGCAGATCCAATAGACGTAGCACCTTCTACTTGTAAAGAATATTGTTTCCTCACTTCTCTGCAGAGCCACCTTTCTCACTAATTCAGTTCTGTAGGTATGAGTCTGTTCAGATTCTCTACTTCATTCCAGTAGGCAATTGTTTATTCTTAACTATTGTAACATTATGGTAAGTTTTCATATTTGGTACTACAACTTCTACAACTCTTTTATTTTTCTTCAAGATTACCTTGACTCTTCTTGTCTCTTGCATTGCTATACACATTTTAGTATTAGCTTGTCAATTTTTTCACAAAATCTGCTTGGGCTTTCATTGAAATTGCATTAGGTCTATAGATGTATAGAACTATTTAGGATGTATTTTACATATTGAAAATGTTGAGTCTTCTAATCCATGGACATGGGTTTTCTTCTATGTATATCTTCTTTAATTATGCCCAATAATGCTTTTTTTTTTTTTTCTTTTTCTTTTTCTTTCTTTTTTTTTTTTTTTTTTT
>NC_045435.1:8992246-9067643 GCF_002776525.5 Piliocolobus tephrosceles | reverse complement strand
TTTTTTTATTTTTAGTAGAGTCAGAGTTTCACCATGTTGGTCAGGCTGAGCCACCATGCCCGGCCTTAATTCTCTTTTCTAATTCAACTTTATTGAGACACAATTTAACTGTAACAAGTGTACTGATTTTAAGTATATAAGACAAATGTATGTACCTATCTAGCCACCAACAAATCCAAGATATTGTACTTCGCTATCTACCCTAAAATGTTCCCTCATGACCTTTTGCAGTCAATTCCCATACCTCTGACCTCAGGCAAACACTATTGTTGTTTCCGTCACTACAGATTAAGATTTGCCTAATTTAGAATTTTATATAAATGGAATCATACAGAATGTTATGTTTTGTTGTCTGAATTATTTTGTCAACATATGTTTATGAGGTTCATCTACTTTTGTTGTGGGTATCAGTAGTTTGTTACCATTTATGGCTGAGAAATAGTCTCATGTATGTATATGCCACAATTTATTAATTCATTCACCTGTTGATAAGTATTTGGATTTTTCTGTTTGGGGGCTTTTGAGTAAAGCTCATATGAGCATTTGTGAAGATATATTAGTATATTTATTTCTGTGCACATATGCTTCCATGTCTGTTGGTTAATGTGAAATCCCTGGGTGAGATGGTGTTTACTAATTACTTAGTAATTATGAAACCCTTTTCCAAATTGATTGTACCATTTTTTATTCCCACTACATAGGAGTTCCAGCTGCTTTACATCCTAATACTTGGTATTGTCAGCCCTTTTAATTTTAATCATTCTAATTGTTTTGCAGTGGTATATAATTGTTTTTAATTTATTTTTCTTGTGATGACTAATGATGAGAATTTTGCATGTACTTTCTATATCTTTTTTTGTGAAATGTCTATTCAAATCGTGCGCACATATTTTAAACTCAGGTTGTTTGTCCTCTTATTATTCTTTTTACATTATCTTCTTTTATTTTCTTAATGATGTCTTTTGAAGACTAGATGTTTTTAATTTTAATGAAGTCCAGTTTGTAATTTTTATTTTTTTATACCTAGTGTCTCATATAAGGGAACTTAGCCTACCAAAGGTAACAAAGGTCCTATATTTTTTATTAAAATTTTCTAAATATTCCTTTTACATTTAGGTGTATAGTCCATTTTGAGTTAATCTTTGTCTATGAAGTGAGGTGTGGGTTGAGGCTTTTTTAAACCCTGCTTATCTTTTGGTTACTGTTTATTTTTTTTCCTGAATTAATTTGTGTTCAGAGAATATCTTCTGTATAATTTCAATTTGTTAGAATTTGTTAAAACTTCATTTGTGACCTATCATGTTATCAATTTTGATAAATATTCTATGTACATGTGAAAAGAATGTATGTTCCATAGCTATGGGTTACAATGATGTTCAAATGTTCTGAATGTCTACTTTTTTTATTGCTTTATCAGTTACTGAGAAATTTGTATTAAGATTTTCTACCATGATTGTGGATATGCTTGATTGGATTTTTTAGTTTAGTATGGTTTTGCTTTAAATATTTTGAAGGCTTTTTTGTTAATGTTCTGTCACTTAGAATATTGTATCTTCTGGTGGATTAACTTTTTTTTTTATCATTTGTAATGTCCTTTATCTCTAAGTAAATGTTTTTACCAATAATTATCTGATATTAATGTACCACCGCTGTTTTATTTAGTGTCTGCATGGTTGTATGTTTCCATCCTTTTAATCTTTGTGCTCTTTTTTTTTTTTTTTTTTTTTTGAGACAGGATCTCACTCTGTCACCCTAATTGGAAGGCAATGGCGCTATCACTGCTAACTGCAGCCTTGACCTCTTGGGCTGAGTTAATTCTCCTACCTCAGCCTCCCAAGTAGATGGGACTACAGGCATGCACCACCATGCCTTGCTAATTTTTTGTATTTTCTGTAGAAACAAGATTTTACCACGTTGTCCAGGCTGTTCTTGAACTCCTGGGCTCAAGCAATCTGCTGGTCTCGGCGTCCCAAAATACTGGGATTACAGGCCTGAGCCTGGCCTTTCGTGCATTCTTATGTTTAAAATGTGTGTCTTATAAGTAGCATATAGTACTGTTATTGTCAGGTCTGACAATTATTGTTTTTTAATTGGAATATTTACTCTGATAATATTTGACACAATTTCTGATATTTAGGGGTTTAAATTTAGTGTTGATTCTCTGTGTGTCTTTCTCTTGCTCTCTCTCTTTTTCTTCTTTTGTTCCTTCTTCCATTCCTCTCTCACAGCCTTTTGAATTAGACACTTTATTATTTTATTTTTCAACTCTTTTAGCTTGTTACACTTTTTTTTTAAACTATTCTCTTAGTTGTTACTCTAGAGATTACTATGTGCATTCTAACCTGTTAAAACCTAATAAAAAGAAGTACTTTTATTTTACTTCCAAAAAATGCAACATTCATGAAGCACATTAAGACCATTTACCCTTCTATCTTTTGTGACTTTTGTGCTATTGTTGTGGATTTTGCTCCTGCATATATTTTAAACCCACATATCATTATTGTTTATATATTTCATATTGTAGATTTACTCATGTACTTATCCTTTCTCTTGTCCTTTATTTCATCCTGTTGCTTTGTGATTTTTATGTGGAAACGTGTACCTTCTGACTAAAGAACTCCCGTTAGTATTTTTTTGGTTTGAATTCTATTACTAAATAACTATTTTTTTTAAATCTCAAAAATCTTCATTTCACTTTTACTTTAGAAAAATATTTCTAACAGGTGTAGAATCCTAATACAGTTATTTTCTTTTAGCTTTGACCTTATATTAATAGATGTAATTTTGATGTTTATGGCTTACCTTCTTTTGTTGAGAATTCAGGTGTCAGACTTCTTGCTGCTATTTTGAAGATTATACTCCTTTTTCCTCCAGTTTGTATTAACATTTCCTCTTTGCCTTTGATTTTCAGCAGTTTTGGTATGATACACCTATATGTTGTTTTCTCTGTATTGAATTTGCATGGGATTGATGACTTCCTGAATTTATGCCTTGATGTTTTATAAAATTCTGCCATTTTGTTCTTCAAATGTTGTCTCTATTTCGTACATCTCTTGTTCATTACTTTCTTCTCCTCATCCTCCCCCTTCTCCTCCTCCTCTTTCTTCTGATTTTAGGATTTAAAATGCATATATATTAAATATTTTCACTATTTCCCATCTTTTATCTTTTTAAAAACCTTTTTTTATATTTTTCTTTCTCTTTTCTCTCTGTGCTTTGTACTGAATATTTTCTTCCATCTATATTCCAATTTACTAATGCTTTCATTGACTGCTTCTAATCTGCTTTTTATTAACTTTTTGATTTTAGTTATTATACATTTTCTCAGTTCTAGAATTACCATTTGAAGAATTTTTAGATTTTTTTAGTTGTATGCTGAGACTTTCCATCTTGTCATCTGATTTCTGGAACATATTAATATCAGTTATTTTAAAGTCCATGTACAATGATTTCCATATTTGAATCTTCAATGGGTATATTTTTAAAACCTATTTGTACTCTTGATTTTCAGTTCTGTGGTCTCATCTCTTGATATGCCCAGTAATTTTTTATTGACAACTTGACAGAGTGTATGACAAATTGTACAGATATTTTAACAATCTAGATAATATTATCTTCCAGACACAATTCACTTTCATTTAAAAGTTAGGTAAGAGGAACATTAATTTTAACTCGACCAGCAATTTAGTTGTTTCTAGAGTTACAACTAAAAACTACTACACATTACAGGAAAAAAAAAAATCTCTGCTGTCTTTCAAAGATCTTATTAAAGTAATATAAAGTATTAACCCCATATGCCACTAACATCTAAACATAGCTAAAAACTAGTTGACATTATCCTCACAGTACAACTAACACCAACAGGTCAGTTTCTCACTTACAGCAATAAATTGATTCATATCTATATATTGACTCTTCACATAAGTTCAGTAGATGTTTTCAATGTCTAATTGCATGTAACGTATTCAGATTAATCACTAACTGTATCATTCATCTTACAGAAATTCCCATTATGACTAAAGTATTAATCATAGGTAAGCCATAAAAAAGGTGATTAATCTCTTCTTTAAAATACAGTGGAGTTGCCGGGCGCGGTGACTAATGCCTGTAATCCCAGCACTTTGGGAGGTTGAGGCGGATGGATCACCTGAGGTTGGGAATTCAAGACCAGCCTGACCAACACGGAGAAACCCCGTCTCTACTAAACATAGCTGGGCATGGTGGTGCATGCCTATAATCCCAGCTACTCGGGAGGCTGAGGCAGGAGAATCATTTGAACCTGGGAGGCGAAGGTTGCGGTGAGCCGAGATCATGCCATTTTACTCCAACCTGGGCAATAAGAACGAAACTCCATCTCAGGAAAAAAAAAAAAAAAAAAAACAGTATATTATATATATAGAGAGAGAGGAGTTGGTGTGGCTGCCAAGACAGCCGAATAGGAACAGCTCCAGTCTGCAGCTCCCAGCAAGATCAACTCAAAAGGTGGGTGATTTCTGCATTTCCAACTGAGGTACCTGGCTCATCTCACTGGGACTGGTTAGACTGTGGGTGCACCCCACAGAAGGTGAGCCAAAGCAGGGTGGGGCGTTGCCTCTGGCGTCTGGAATGCCAGCAAGGTAGAACCTTTCACTCACCTGGAAGGTGGGCTGAAGCTAGGGAGCCAAGTGGTCTAGCTCAGCAGATCCCACCCCCTGGGAACCCAGCAAGCTAAGATCTACTGACTTGAAATTCTCGCTGTCAGCACAGCAGTCTGAAGTTGACCTGGGATGCTCAAGCTTGGTGAGGGGAGGGGTGTCCATTACTGAGGCTTAAGTAGGAGGATTCCCCCTCACAGTGTAAACAAAGCCAGTGGGAAGTTCGAACTGGGTGGGACACACCACAGCTTGTCAAACCTGCTGTAGCCAGACTGCCCCTCCAGATTCCTCTTCTCTGAGCAGGGCACCTCTGAAAGAAAGGCGGGAGCCCCAGTCAGGGGCTTATAGATAAAACTCCCATCTCCCTGGCACAGAGCACCTAGGGGAAGGGGCGGCTGTGGGGGCACCCAGATTCATAAAGGAAGTTCTTAGAGCCCTACAAAGAGACTTAGACTCCACACAATAATACTGGGAGACTTTCACCCCACTGTCAATATTAGACAGATCAATGAGACAAAAAATTAACAAGGATATTCAGGACTTGAACTCAGCTCTGGATCAAGTGGACCTAATAGACATCTACAGAACTCTCCACCCCAAATCAACAGAATATACATTCTACTCAGCATCACATCACACTTATTGTAAAACTGGCCATATAATTGAAAGTAAAACACTCCTCAGCAAATGCAAAAAATGGAAATCATAACAAACAGTCCCTCAGATCACAGTCCAATCAAATTAGAACTCAAGATTAAGAAACTCACACAAAACTGCACAACTACATGGAACTTAAACAACCTGCTTCTGAATGACTACTGGGTAAATAACAAAATTAAAGCAGAAATAAATAAGTTCTTTGAAACCAATGAGAACAAAGACACAACATACCACAATCTCTGGGACACAGTTAAAGCAGGGTTTAGAGGAAAATTTATAACACCAAATGTCCGCAGGAGAAAGCAGGAAAGATTTAAAATGGAAACCCTAACATCACAAAACAACTAGAGAAGCAAGAGCAAACAAATTCAAAAGCTAGCAGAAGACAAGAAATAACTAAGATCAGAGCAGAACTGAAGGAGATAAGAAATACGAAAAACCTTTCAAAAAATCAATGAATCCAAGAGCTGGTTTTTTGAAAAGATTAACAAAATAGACCACTAGCCAGACTAATAAAGAAGAAAAGAGTGAAGAGTCAAATAGACACAATAAAAAAATGATAAAGGGGAAGATCACCATTGATCCCACAGATATACAAACTACCATCAGAGAATGCTATAAACACCTTTACGCAAATAAACTAGAAAATTTAGAAGAAACGGATAAATTCCTGGACACATACACTTTCCCAAGACTAAATCAAGAAGAAGTCGAATCCTTGAATAGACCAATAACAAGCTCTGAAATTGAGGCAGTAATTAATAGCCTATCAACCAAAAAAAGCTCAGGACCAGACGGATTCACAGCCAAATTCTACCAGAGGTACAAAGAGGAGCTGGTACCATTCCTTCTGAAACTATTCCAAACAATAGAAAAAGAGGGATTCCGGCCGGGCGCGGTGGCTCAAGCCTGTAATCCCAGCACTTTGGGAGGCCGAGACGGGCGGATCACGAGGTCAGGAGATCAAGACCATCCTGGCTAACCGGTGAAACCCCGTCTCTACTAAAAAATACAAAAAACTAGCCGGGCGAGGTGGCGGGCGCCTGTAGTCCCAGCTACTCAGGAGGCTGAGGCAGGAGAATGGCGTAAACCCAGGAGGCAGAGCTTGCAGTGAGCTGAGATCTGGCCACTGCACTCCAGCCTGGGCGACAGAGCGAGACTCCGTCTCAAAAAAAAAAAAAAAAAAAAAAAGAAAAAGAGGGATTCCTCCCTAATTCATTTTATGAGGCCAGCATCATCCTGATACCAAAATCTGGCAAAGAAACAACAAAAAAAGAAAATTTCAGGCCAATATCCCTGATTCATGCGAAAATACTCAATAAAATACTGGCAAACCGAATCCAGCAGCACATCAAAAAGCTTATCCAGCATGATCAAGTCGGCTTCATCCCTGGGGTGCAAGGCTGGTTCAACATATGCAAATCAGTAAATGTAATCCATCACATAAACAGAACCAATGACAAAAAATACAGGATTATCTCAATAGATGCAGAAAAGGCCTTTGACAAAATTCAACACCCCTTCATGATAAAAACTCTCAATAAACTAGGTATCAATGGAATGTATCTCAAAATAAGAGCTATTTATGACAAACCCACAGCCAATATCATACTGAATGGGCAAAAACTGGAAGCATTCCCTTTGAAAATGGCACAAGACAATGATTATCTCTCTCACCACTCCTATTTAACATAGTATTGAAACTTCTGTCCAGGGCACTCAGGCAAGAGAAAGAAATGAAGGGTATTTAAATAGAAAAAGAGGAAGTCAAATTTTCCGTTTGCAGATGACATGATTTTATATTTAGAAAACCCCATCATCTCCACCCAAAATCTCCTTAAGCTGATAAGCAACTTCAGCAAAGTCTTAGTATACAAAATCAATGTGGAAAAATCACAAGCAATCCTACACACCAATAACAGACTGAGAGCCAAGTCTTTAGTGAACTCTCATTCACAATTGCTACTAAGAGAATAAAATACCTAGCAATACAACTTACAAGGTGTGTGAAGGACCTCTTCAAGGAGAACTACAAACCACAGCTCAAGGAAATAAGAGAGGACAGAAACAAATGAAAAAATTTTCCATGGTAATGGATAGGAAGAATCAATATCATGAAAATGGCCATACTGCCTGAAGTAACTGGTAGATTCAGTGTGATCCCCATCAAGCTACCATTGACTTTATTCACAGAATTGGAAAAAACTTTAAACTTCATATGGAACCAAAAAAGAGCTGGCATAGCCAAGACAATCCTAAGCAAAAAAAAAAAAAACAAAGCCAGAGGCATCACACTACCTTACTTCAAACTACACTACAAGGTTACAGTAACCAAAAAAGCATGGTACTGGTAACAAAACAAACATATAGACCAAAGGAACAGAATAGAGTCCTCAGAAATAACACCACACATCTACAACCATCTGATTTTTGACAAACCTGACAAAAACAAGCAACGGGGAAAGGATTCCCTATTTAATAAATGGTGTTGGAGAAACTGGCTAGCCATATGCAGAAAACTGAAACTGGATCCCTTACATACACCTTACACAAAAATTAACTCATGACGGATTAAAAACTTAAATGTAAAACCCAAAACCATAAAAACTCTACAAGAAAACCTAGAAAATACCATTCAGGACATAGGCATGGGCAATGACTTCATGACTAAAACACCAAAAGCAATGGCAACAAAAGCCAAAATTGACAAATGAGATCTAATTAAACTAAAGAGCTTCTGCACAGCAAAAGAAACTATCATCAGAGTGAAGAGGCAACCTACAGAATGGGAGAAAAATTTTTGCAATCTATCCATCTGACAAAGGGCTAATATCCAGAATCTACAAAGAACTTAAACAAATTTACAAGAAAAAAACAAACAACACTATCAAAAAGTGGGCAAAGGATATGAACAGAAACTTCTCAAAAGAAGATATTTATGTTGCCAACAAACATATAAAAAATGCTCATCATCACTGGTCATTAGAGAAATGCAAATCAAAACCACAATGAGATAACATCTCAAGCCAGTTAGAATGGTGATTATGAAAAAGTCAGGAAACCACAGATGTTGGAGAGGATGTGGAGAAATAGAAACGCTTTTACACTGTTCGTGGGAGTGTAAATTAGTTCAACCTTTGTGGAATACAGTGTGGCAATTCCTCAAAGATCTAGAACCAGAAATACCATTTCATCTAGCAATCCTATCACTAGGTATATATCCAAAGGCTTATAAATCATTCTACTATAAAGACACATGCACACGCATGTTTGCTGCAGCACTATTCACAATAGCAAAGACTTGGAACTAACGCAAATGCTCATCAATGATAGACTGGATAAAGAAAATGTTGAGTATATACACCATGGAATACTATGCAGCCATAAAAAAGGATGAGTTCATGTCCTTTGCGGGGACATGGATGAAGCTGGAAATCATCATTCTCAGCAAACTAACACAGGAACAGAAAACCAAACACCACATGTTCTCACTCATAAGTGAGAGCTGAACAATGAGAACACATGAACACAGGGAAGGGAACATCATACACTGGGGCCTGTCGGGGAGTGGGGGTCTAGGGGAGGGATAGCACTAGGAGAAATACCTAATGTAGATGATGGGTTGATGGGTGCAGCAAACCACTATGGCATGTGTATACCTATGTAACAAGCCTGCACATTCTGTACATGTATCCCAGAACTTAAAGTATAATATATATGTATATATATCTGCTGTATATGTATATCTATACATATATATGTGTGTATATACACATATATATGTGTATATAGACACACACAATATATACAAATACACACATACATAGCGGATATATGTGTTACATATATGGAAATATATGTACACGCACACATATATATATATATAGCAGAGTTTTTTTTTTCTTTTCCTATAATATGTAGAAGAAAACTTAAGAAAAATATAAAAATTAATTTAAAAAAATTCAGTCTTAAAAAAGACTGATTTTTCTCATCAGGTAGTGTAACTCATCTTCAAGTAACAATACACTGCTAAAAGTAGCTTTAAAAACAGGAGAAGTCTGGAACCAGGAAGCATGGAGAAAAATATCCAAGTTTATTAGAGCAGTTCAGCAATTTCGTTAGTAGGTGGGACCCTCCTCCCACCCTCCTTGGTACATGAAGGCTCCGTACCTTCATACTTGCAAGATGGCTTTCCCCTCCAAGATGAGACACATAAGTATGACAGTATTTGGGCCCCCAAAATCTATCAGATTTTATAACCTGCATTTATACATATTGTACCAGAAGCATTTATTCCATAGTAAGTCTTTTGAACTTTTATTTTATGTATTTATTTATTTATTTATTTATTTATTTATTTATTTATTTATTTTAATTTATTGAGACGGAGTCTTGCTCTGTCACCAGGCTGGAGTGCAGGGGCACGATCTCGGTCATTGCAACCTCTGCCTCACAGGATCAAGCGATTCTCCTGCCTCGGCCTCCCAGGTAGCTGGGACTACAGGTGCCCGCCATCACGCCTGGCTAATATTTTTGTATTTTTACTAGAGACGGGGTTTCACTGTGTTAGCTAGGATAGTCTCAATCTCCTGACCTCGTGATCCGCCCACCTCGGCCTCCCAAAGTGCTGGGATTACAGGCGTGAGCAACCGCACCTGGCTATTTATTTATTTTTGAGGCAAAGTTTCAATCTTGTCGCCCAGGCTGGAGTGCAATGGCATGATCTCGGCTCACTGCAACCTCCACCTCCCAGGTTCAAGCGATTCTCCTGCCTCAGCCTTCTGAGTAGCTGGGATTACAAGTGTGTGCCACATGCCCAGGTTGTTTTTTTAAATATTTATTTATTTATTTATTGGCATGAGCCGCTGCACCCAGAATCAACCTTCATTTTCAATGGTGATATGTATTCCATACCAAAAAAAAAAGAAAGAAAGAAAGGTCGGGCACAGTGGCTCATGCCAGCAATCCCAGCACTTTGGGAGTCCAAGGCGGTTGGATCACCTGAGGTCAGGATTCGAAGCCCAGCCTGACCAACATGGCAAAACCCCGTCTCTACTAAAAAAATACAAAAATTAGCTGGGCATGATGGCAGGTGCCTGTAATCCCAGCTACTTAGGAGGCTGAGGCATGAGAATCACTTGAACCCAGGAAGCGGAGGTTGCAGTAAGCCAGTATCATGCCACTGCATTTCAGCCTGGGCGACAGAGTAATACTCCATTTCAAAAACCCCAAAACAACAACGACAAAAAAAAAAAAAAAAAAAGAAAAGAAAAAAGGAAAAGAAAAAGAAAGAAAAAACAAACCACACACCCTATAGTTGGACAGGCCCAGTGGCTCATGCCCCTAATCCCAGCACTTCGGTGGTCAAGGCAGGAGGATCACTTAAGTCCAGGAGTTACCAGCTTGAGCAACATAGAGAGACCTGGTTTCTACTAAAAATAAAATTAGGCTAGCATGGTGAGCATGCCTGTAGTCCCAGCTATCTGGGAGGCTGAGGCACAGGAGAATAGTTTGAGCCCAGGAGTTTGAGGTTTCAATGAGCTATGATCACATCATTGCACTCTGGCCTGGGAAACAGAGTAAGACTCTGTCTTAAAAAACCAAAAACTGTAATTGACTTAATGTAATAAACAGCATTCCTTTCATTTATGGAATACCTGGGTATTAAGAAATATATACTAGTGGCAGGGCGCGCTGGCTCAAGTCTGTAATCCCAGCACTTTGGGAGGCCGAAGAGGGCTGATCACGAGGTCAGGAGATTGCGACCATCCTGGCTAACATGGTGAAACCCCGTCTCTAAAATATTTTTTAAAAAAAATTAGCCCGGCTTGGTGGCGGGCACGTGTAGTTCTAGCTACTTGGGAGGCTGAGGCAGGAGAATGGCGGGAACCCGGTGGGTGGAGCTTGCAGTGAGCCCAGATTGCGCCACTGCACTCCAGCCTGGGCAACAGAGCGAGACTGTCTCAAAAAAAAAAAAAAAAAAAAAAAATGCTAGAGGCTTTACACAAGCACCTCTAATCCTTAAAATAATCTTGCAAGGTAGCTATTATCATTCTGATTTTACAAATGAGAAAACTGAAACTGAGCTTAAAACTTATCTGATATTTCTGCTAGTATGTTGCAGAACAGGGAATTTGAGCCCAGATATATCTGATTCCCAAACCAGCAGTCATAATGATATTTATTTAACACCGGGGGCAGGTGGGCCGGGTAGGGAGAAATCAAAGGCCAAAGGAACAGGCAAATTTGTAACTCATAAACATAGAATTAGCTAAGCTTATTATTGAAGAAACCCACAAAAAAACTGAATTCTTATAAGAAATCATCAAATGGCTACAAAGCAATGATGGATATTCAGATCTATTTATAACCTACAGTTCATCATTGCACTTTTAGTAGAAAGTAAGCAATTACTCAGTTTGCATCAGTAGATATGTTAAGCTTACTCTGACATCCTGTTTACCATACCTCTTGATCAGGCTGACTGACATTTTGTTCTTCATAATTCTTTGTTAGCACTTCCTACAGTTGTCTAACACTATCTAGCACATACAATTAGTCACATTTGTCAACATTCCTCAGTAAGGTTAGATTAAGTTCAATTTCTCATGGCACCCATATAAAAAGCTCCTGATTTGACTCTCCTATAGCACAATAAATTTCACTAGCCAATAGAAAATTCTGTGAAATATATGTAAATGCACATGTATGTGTGTATATATATGTGAGTGTGGTACTTCTTGTGATAGGTTTGGTCTTATCCTCAAATAGGTGACAATCAAACAAAAAAAAAAACAATTTTTTTTGCTCTAAAGGCATCAAGAAGGCTATACAGAGGCTGGCATGGCGGCTCACACCTGTAATCCCGTCACTTTGGGAGGCCATGGCGGGTGGATCACTTGAGATCAAGAATTCGACACCACCGTGGCCAACATGGCAAAATCCTGTCTCCATAAAAATACAAAAATTAGACGTGGTGGTGCATCCCTATAGACCCCACTACCCGGGGGGGTGGGGGCTGAAGCAGGAGAATCACTTGAACCCTGGAGACAAAGGTTACAGTGAGCCGAGATCGCACCACAGCACTCCAGCCTGGGCAACAGAGCAAGACTCTGTCTCAAAACAAACAAACAAAAAGTCTATACAGTGTCTATAGGTGTTAGCAGTTAAATGGAATACATGGATGAAATAGGAAAAATAAGAAGAAGGAGGGAAGCAGTGAAAGAAGGAAGAAAGAACTGTATATATAGGGCAAGGGAATGGGACAGACAGTGCTGTCACTATTGTCAATTCTGCTGTGACAGAATACATTCTAGAACAGACTGGGAAATAGCACAGGGCAAATGTTCCTGTCCTGCCAACAGGACTAGCAGAGACTAAGCCAAACTGCTGTCACTGATTGCATCACTACACGTTGTCACGGATTGCATCACTACGGTTTCTCTTCTCTGAGGACACTTTTTTCTCTCCTCTCCACCCAGGGACTTGGACATTTGATTTCAAATTCTCTGAACAGTTTCAGGCTCTTTAGGCCCAGTCGCACTTATTTGCCTACCCACTTCCAGGACGTGCTCCAAAGGGCTTTACCAACATACCCCTCATGTCAAAGACCAGCCTCACCTCTGGCTTTCTCTTCTCCCCATGTCATTCCTGCCCATGGCGTGGGTGGTTCTGGGAGAAAGGTGACATAAACAGGTTCCCTCTGGACTCAACGCAGCAGAGCCAAATAGGAAATGAGGTTGGCGGCTTTCCTCGTGAGGTCAGTCACTGAGAAGTGCTGACAGTCTGGCAGATGGGAAATCAGAGTCCCTGAGAGAGCAGGAAACACTCAGCGAGCTTCTCAGCCTCTTTTTTTTTTTTTTTTTTTTTTCCCGTCCTCTGCTATAGCTATCCGAAGCTGTCCTAGGGTCAGTGAACAAGAAAGTTCTCTGGCCGGGCGCGGTGGCTCAAGCCTGTAATCCCAGCACTTTGGGAGGCCGAGACGGGCGGATCACGAGGTCAGAGGATCATCGAGACCACCCTGGCTAACACGGTGAAACCCCGTCTCTACTAAAAAAAAAAAACAAAAAAACTAACCGGGCGAGGTTGCGGGCGCCTGTGGTCTCAGCTACTTGGGAGGCTGAGGCAGGAGAATGGCGGGAACCCGGGAGGCGGAGCTTGCAGTGAGCTGAGATCCGGCCACTGCACTCCAGCCTGGGCAATAGAAGGAGGCTCCGTCTCAAAAAAAAAAAAAGAAAGAAAGAAAGTTCTCCCCTATCTGTCTGGCCAGACCAAAGTAATGTTTTGGATTAAGCTTCATTTCTTTGTCCCATCCTGACACAGCCCTCTGGGAGGGAGAGGGGAATCATACATTTACTTCAGTTTGATTTTTGTGACTAACAAGAAAGTGTTGTTTTATCCTTCTTTTCATTCTAGAGTGCCAGTGTGCTCACTCTTAGCACCTTGTTAATAAGATGTAAGATTTATTTACCCCATCTTCAGTTACTCATCATCTTTCTCCTGTCTTAAATAAACCCCACACTTAGAGCGTATAAAATTACAGTTTATTTTAAAAGAACAGATTTTGAAGACCTACAGATCTGGTTGTCATACTGGCTCCCACGTGTCTTAGCAGAGTGACATTGGACAAGCTGGTCAACTTCTTTAAATATCACTCAATTGTTTCATCACCAAAATGAAGGTTATGATGTCTACCTAAGAGGGTTTTAAGATTTAAGAGAAAGGATGTCCATCAGGTGAAAGGCAAGGAGTGACTAAGTAGAAATATCCATTCCCTTTCCCCTCTCTTTAACCCATCAGACCAAAAGAACATAGCATTTTTCGTTTGTTTTTTAACAAGTTGTGAACCCCGAAAATCTGAGAGGTCTCAGTTTATTTAGAAAGTTGATTTTGCCAAGGTTGAGGACATGCCCATAACACAGCCTCAGGAAGTCCTAATGACATGTGCCCAAGGTATTCAGGGCACAGCTTGGTTTTATACATTTAGGGAGACAGGAAACATCAATCAATATATGTAAGAAGTTCATTGGTTCCATCTGGAAAGGCGGGACAACTTGAAGCAAAGGCAGGAAGACTGGAAGCGGGAAGGGAGCTTCCAGGTCACAGATAAGTGATAGACAAATGGTTACATTCTTTCGAGTTTCTGATTAGCCTCTCCAAAGGAAATATGCATCTATCTCAGTGAGCAGAGGAGTGACTTTGAATAGAATGGGAGGCAGCTTTGCCCTAAGCAGTTCCCAGCTTGACTTTTCCTTAGAGATTTTGGGGGCCCAAGATATTTTCCTTTTACAAAGTGGACAAATACTCTGAAGTATTAAAACATTATCACTACTCTTAAAGGGCTGATAATTTAGTTGTGGATATAATGCTCAGTCACTGGAACAGTAAGAGACCAATTCAAGAGTGGTTATTAAGTAATCAATTATGTAATGTGTGATTTAGATGATTTAACTAAAATTAAATAAGAAAAGACAAGATAGATTGAGGTTTTCTGTCAAGTAGACTTTCCTCTTATAGGATCTTCTAGGCATTCTGTGAAGTGAGAAATAAGTTTAGGTTGAGGTAATTATATGAACATATTAATTTATATTTTTCCTTATTAAACATAGACTGACAGGTATACTTGGTGACAAAATCCCACGAATTCCCAAACTCTCTCAAAAGAAATACTCTAAAAATCCATGTTAGAGGCCAGGCACTGTGGCTTATGCCTGTAATCCCAGAACTCTGGGAGGACACAGTGGGTGGATCACCTGAGGTCAGGAGTTCAAGACCAGCCTGGACAACATGGCGAAATCCCATCTCTACTAAAAAAACAAAAATTAGCCGGATGTGGTGGTGCAGGCCTGTGATTCTGTAATCCCAGTTACTCAGGAGGACGAGGTAGGAGAATCACTTGAACCCGGAGGCAGAGGTTGCAGTGAGCCAAGATGTCACCACTACACTCCAGCCTGGGTGACAGAATGAAAAAAAAAAAAAGAAAAACCCACGTTACATTAATCTCTCCTTCCAATCCTCTTATAAATCTATAACACTTTGCTCCTACCTTGTGCCTATCATGATGATTATAAAAGTATTTTATATAAAAATTTTCCCCTAGACTGGGTGCGGTGGCTCAAGCCTGTAATCCCAGCACTTTGGGAGGCCGAGACAGGTGGATCACGAGGTCAGGAGATCGAGACCATCCTGGCTAACACGGTGGAACCCCATCTCTACTAAAAAATACAAAAAACTAGCCGGGCAACGTGGTGGGCGCCTGTAGTCCCAGCTACTCGGGAGGCTGAGGCAGGAGAATGGCGTAAACCCGGGAGGTGGAGCTTGCAGTGAGCTGAGATCCGGCCACTGCACTCCAGCCTGGGCGACAGAGCCAGACTCCGTCTCAAAAATTACAAAAATAAAAAATAATTTCCCCTGATAACTCATACAGTCAATAATAAGATTCCATCAGAAATTTATGAAATAAGAATTTCCCAGCTGCCTTCTACTCCCACTTACCAAAGAAGCAGAAATTCTATCAAATATCAGGAATAGTTTTTTTAATGCAAATTCCTCTTTGAAACCCTTTGACCCTCAGGAGATTTAAATTCGATGAAGTGAAAAAGAGAACATACCAGACCTTTAACACAGTTGAGGAGAAATATTTGCATTTCTGAAAGAATTTTAATATGACTCATGAGTCATCTTCCTCTTTGGCCGCCTAATACAAATTCAGGATGTTATTTATCATTGCTATAAAAACTATTTTTTCCATATATCTCTGTATAATTCTTTTGCCACAACCTAAGGGATTATGATACTTTTCCTTTCAGGAATCAAAGTACTAAGTGTGGCAAAAAGACAAGTATCCTCTGGATAGAAACCAAATAAGCTCACTCAAAATTAAAGAAGAGAGTAAAAGAACTTTCATGTACTTAGCTTACTATGTGCCAGATACTGCTCAAAACATCTCATAATTAACTCATTCAGTCCTCACAACTGTCCTAGCCACAGGGTAGGTATAAATGGCCTCATTTTATAGATGAGAAAAATGGGCGAGAGAGATGAAGTCATTTACCCAAGGTCACAGTGACAGAAAATGGCAGAACCAGGATTCTAACAGGCAGAAGGACTCAAAACCTAAATGAGTGTCCCCAAACCAGAATTTCATAAGCACTGGTGAATTCTGAGCAAGCACAGGAGAATCTTTATTTAGTATAATTAAAGAATGGCATATTCTATTAGGCCAGAAATTCCTTTCTGTGACAATACGTTGCTATAAACCTCTCTTTGAACTCGTCTACTTCCTTTTCTCATAAATTTCATGTGTATATTTATATACAAATTATATATAAACAGAAGCAACATGATGTGTATGTGCATGTATATGTATGTAGATAGAAAGATAGATAGAGGAAATGACTCACAAGAATATGGAGGCTGGTAAATCCAAAATCTGCAGCTTGGGCCAGCAGGCTGGAGACCAGGGGAGAGTTAATGGTGCAGTTCACTACTGAAGGCCATCTTCTGGAAAATTCTCACTTCTCTGGGGAAACTATTGTTTTGTTCTATCGAAGTAATTGGATAAGGTCTACTCACATTATGGAGAGCAAGCTGTTGCACTCAAAGTCCACTAATTTAAATGCTATTTTCATCCATACCCCACTACTCAGAAATATTCAGAATAATGTTTGATCACATATCTGAGCAGTGTAACCCAATCAAGTTAACACATAAAATTAACTATCATATATATATTTACACATGTGTATATATGTGCGTGTGTATATATATATGTACACACACATATATCTCATATATAATCTGTCTATATATAAACTTTTCATAAAGGAAAGGTGATATTTTTGTAGTACCTTAGGAATAATGAATAGGAACATTTGAAATCACTGTTGAAGGGCTAAAGACATAGAAAGCATTGGATCAAATTCTGTACTGACCACCAGACATAACCAGGAATTTAGATTCATGAATAACTTCTGACTATTAGCTTTTCTTGTGGTTCATTCCCTTCTCCTAAAGCTTGAGGACAGACAAAACAAAAATCAGATTAATCAAAAAAAAGTTACATTTCTGCCTATGAATAATCTAATTTATGTATTTGTCTGTTGGCTCATCTATCTATTGAGACTTAGAGGTAGGTCTACATTCTACCACAGCCAGAACTGAAAATAGGGCAGACTGGATAATACATGCTGGCTTCTTTGCTTTCCAAAAAGAGAATGACCAGACCTCCCACTACCCTGCTTAAAAATTATGTACAAATGACTTAGTTAAAGTGATGCAATTTTCCCCAAAATGTTCTGGGTAGCCTTGATGATGAGGAGATTATCTAAATGCTGGTGCAAACAATCTCTGGAGAGTACACCAGACAATCCATTCGGGTGCAAGTAGAATATGCTGTATTAGGATATATGCATTCTCTTTGTAAATAGTTTTAGTTTAAAATATTTTTAAAAACTATATTGACACTTCTGTTATGATTGTCAGCCAATCACCTGTCATGTAAAATGTGAAAAGGGCCTAAGGGACAAGTAGAAGATATACAATGACAACAGACTGACAACAGCACCATTGATCATTGGTTTGCTATGTATTGCAGAACACAGGTTCCTTGTTAAGTGAATACACATATTCTGGCTCTGATTTTAACCTAACTAGTCCCCACAAAATGGGTAGGTGACTAAAAAATCTATTCCAGCAAAGAATTGAAGGTGTTAATAATGCATGTACGAGGGAACAATTAGAAAACTGCGGCGTTGACACTTTTATTCCTGCCACAAGCTGTTGCCAGAAAAACTAAAATTATCAAGAATATTATTTGAAATATCTATTTATATACATTATCATTATGATAGGTGATTAATATACAAAATAATTTTTTTTTGAGACAGAGTCTCACTCTGTTGCCCAGGCTGGAGTGCAGTGGCATGGTCTCAATTCACTGCAACATTCACCTCCTGGGTTCAAGCAGTTCTCCTCAGACTCCCGAGTAGCTGGGATTACGGGCACCTGCCACCAAGCCTGGCTAATTTTTGTATTTCTAGTAGAGACAGGGTCTCACCATGTTGACCAGGCTGGTCTAAAACTCCTGACCTCGTGGCCACCTGCCTCGGCCTCCCAAAATGCTGGGATTACAGGTGTGAGCCACTGCACCTGGCCACAAAATGAATTTTAAAATTACTACTTTAAAATATTTCATGTTATTGAATGGCCATGGTGGCTCAGGCCTGTAATCCCAGCCTTTGGGAGGCCAAGGCGGGAGGATCATGAGGTCAAGAGTTCAAGACCAGCCTGATCAACATGGTGAAACCCCATCTCTACTAAAAATACAAAAATTAGCCGGGCGTGGTGCTGGGTGCCTGTAATCCCAGCTACTTGGGAAGCTGGGGCAGGAGAATCTCTTGAACCCGGGAGGCGGAGGTTGCAGTGAGCTGAGACGGCGCCACTGAACTCCATCCTGGACAACAAAGTGAGACTCCATCCCCCGCCCCCGACAAAAAAATTCCATGTTATTGATAAATTGCAAAAGCGGCCACAAATTCTATCTGTCCCTGTATGCTTATCCATTCACAATGTGACTTTGCAACTACGCCCATGAAGAGGTAAATTCTGTTCTATTCCTTGAATCTGAGTTTGACCAGGTGGACAAAGAAATGCTTGTAAAAATTATACAAGAAGAATTGAGCAGATATTTCAATATGTTTATTGAAATAATCCTGTCCTTGCTTCATCATTATATATCACATGTGTTGGGGGCAGATAATTTGTCTTTTTAGTTGATTGGCTTCTACAACTAGAAGAGCAATATCTGAAGAGATTCATCTGATCTGATTTAGATTACAAGATCCCAAACTAGTCTACTGCCATTATTAGATGAGACTGTGGTGCGAGGATCTCATCTGCAGAAGGAATAGTTTCAGGCCTAGATCACTTTGGCTGTAAACATAACAGCCTCCCCTTTGCAAACCCACAGGGAGTACCTGCTGGATGACAAGAGATGTGTGTCCCAGCCACCCCTGTCACCCAGCCAACAGCTGATCAACCCTCAGAAGCAGAGCTGTCACAGCAAGTTTTACCTGCTCAGAGGCACTCTGAACTAAATGAGCCAGTTGAGAAAACCATCCAATAGATCCCAGCCAAAATAGTTGACTTAAAAATTATAAAATAAACATAACTGTTATTCCAGGCAAATGAGTTGGCTGGAGGGTGGCTTGTCTACTTGTCTGTATCTACACCAGTTGGATACAAAAATTCAATGTAGCTTGATATCTGTGGAGGCAAATCTCTCCCCACCATACACACCTTTTCCTTCAGAAGAGTCATGGGGCTATTCTTGGCTTTTCTTTCAGCTCTATACATTTTGAACGAGCTTATCAAGTACAATGGAACCAAAAAATACCTTGTTGAACTTTTCACTGGAATTGTGTTAAATCTATAGATACATTTAGAGGAACTGGCATATTTTTAATGTTGACTCTTTCTATCCATAAATATGTCTCCATTATTTAAACATTCTTTGGTTTCTTCTAATAAACTTTTATAATGTACTACACAAACATTTCGTACATCTCTTTTAGATTTATTTATAACTATATTATTTTGTTGCTAATATAAATTAGATTTTAAAAATTCTAAAAATTCTACTCTTGCAAATGATTGTGGCCAGTGTATCAAAGTGCAAATGACTTTTATTAATTGTAATAATTTGTGGGTATCTGAAATTTTTCCCCTCCCTCTTCCTTCCTTCTTTTTTTTTTTTTTTTTTTTTTTTTTTGAGACACTGTCTCACTCTGTCATGACACAAGCTGGAGTGCAGTGGTGGTAGGATCCCAGCACACTGCAGCCTCAACCTCCCAGGCTCAAGCTATTCTCCTGCCTCAGCCTCTTGAGTAGCTGAGACTACAGAATAGCACCATCATGCCTGGATTTTTTCTTTTTCTTGTCTTTTTTTTTTTTTTTAGATGGAGTCTCACTCTGTCTCCCAGGCTGGAGTGCAGTGGCGTGATCTTGGCTCATTGCAATCTCTGCCTCCCAGGTTCAAGCGATTCTCCTGCCTCAGGCTCCCAAGTAGCTGGGACTACAGGCACCCGCTGCCATGCCTGGCTAAGATTTGTGTTTTCAGTAGAGACAGGGTTTCACTGTGTTAGCCAGGATGGTCTCAATCTCCTGACCTTGTGATCCGCCCGCCTTGGCCTCCCAAAGTGCTGGGATTACAGGCGTGAGCCACTGCACCTGGTCTTCTTTCTTGCTTTCCTTCTTTTTTTTTTTTTTAACTTTTTGTAGAGACAGGGTCTCAATATGTTGCCCAGGCTGGTCTCCTGGACCCAACAGGTCTTCCTGCCTCAGCCTCCTACAGTGCTGGGATTACAGGCATGAGACACCATGCCCCTGCCAAAATTTTCTATGTAGACAATAATCTAGATAAAATAGCTTTCTCTCTCTCTCTTCCCATTACACTGGATAATGGGTGAGTCCAAACAGCTGCAAATACAAGAGGAAGCAGAAGGGAAAGAAAAGAAATGAAGCCAAAGTGCCCTTTTCTTCCCCTATAAATTTGCAAGTCTGAAGCAGACTGAGGAAGGGAAAATGAGTAGCTGCTTGGGTAAGAGTTTCAGTTTTGATACTACAACTGCAGGGAATAGAGGTAAATTATATTAGGTAAGACTGAACTTGTATTCTCTAAGAACAATTGTAAAATCTCTGGCACAATGGAACATTACTCTCTTAAATGTTTCAATCAACAAAAATAACTTAAGCTTTAAAAAAAGAAGTATAACACATATTTAATGTTGCTCTGGCGTGGCAAGCAAACTGAGGTAGCCATAAAAGCCAAAATAATCAAAGTAAACGTGGGAAATCTAAGAAGTAACCAAAAAACAAAGCCAGTGTTTCCCTGAGGACACATTCAGACCTCCTCCAACCCCCACCCACGCCCAATGACTCTGAGTTTCTGCTTTCATGAATGCTCAATTCTGGTGACATAAAGCCCAGTTCTGGTGACATAAAGCTTCCATCAACACTGGAAGTCTAGTTGGACCACTTTCTGCATAAAGCTGGTAGATGAATAATGGTCTCCAAAAATGACCATGTCTTAATTCCCAGAACCTACAAATATGTGGTTACATAGAGAGGGAGATTTAAGTTTGCAGATAAAATTAAGGTTGCTAATCAGCTGACTTTAAGATAAACAGATTATCCTGGATTATCCAGTGGACTCAGTGTAAGCACAAGGGCTCTTTAAGTGTGGAAAAGGGAGGAAGAAGGTCAAGAGTCAGAGAGATTTGAAAATGCTATACTGCTGACTTTGAAGATGGAAGAAAAGACTATGAGCCAAGGAATGCATGTGGCCTTCAGAAACTGGAGAAGGCAAGGAAACAGATTCCCGAGTACAGCCTCCGGAAGAAATGCAGACTTGCTGACACTGATTTCAGCCCAGACTTCTAACTTTTACAACCATAAGATTATAAATTTGCATTATTACTAACCACTAAATTGGTTATAATTTGTTACAACAGCAATACAAAAGTAACACAGAGCCCAAAGGGATAATACGTCTTCGATACAGAAATGTTGGGAGAAATTATGGTTATGAAGAAAATAGAATAATTTTTATAATACATGTTAAGATGGGGCCAGGTATGGTGGTTCACGCCTGTATACCTGGCACTTTGGGAGGCCAAGACGGGCGGATCACGAGGTCAGGAGATCGAGACCATGCTGGCTAACACGGTGAAACCCCATCTCTACTAAAAAATACAAAAAACTAGCCGGGCGAGGTGGCAGGCGCCTGTAGTCCCAGCTACTTGGGAGGCTGAGGCAGGAGAATGGCATAAACCCGGGGGGCGGAGCTTGCAGTGAGCTGCGATCCGGCCACTGCACTCCGGCCTGGGCCACAGAGCAAGACTCCCTCTCAAAAAAAAAAAGAGTTCCGGACCAGCCTGGCCAACATGGCAAAGCCATGTCTCTACTAAAAATACGAAAATTAGCTGGGCATGGTGGTGCGTGACTGTAATCCCAGCTACTCGGGAGGCTGAGGCAGAAGAATCACTTGAACCTGGGAGGCGGAGGTTGCAGTGAGCCAAGATTGTGCCATTGCACTCCAGCCTAGGCGACAGAGCAAGACGTTGTCTCAAGAAAAAAAAAAAAAAAAGTTAAGATGGAACACACAAAAACATATCCAACCTACTCAGGAGTTCAAAGCACTCTTACTAATTGAATTTGATTTAATGAAATTAAAAGTGTCATCTGCCTCTGAGAAAGGCAGGGCAAGATTCATTAACAATTAAATTTACTGGAAAAGGAAGAGCTGAGTCACTATGCCTGAAGCATGAACATATCTTCATTCTGCAGAATTCAGGATCTTATAAACAGAAATAGATGCCCCTCCCAGCAATGAGTTCCTTCCTATCTTTGAGATGCTTTGATCATGCATCCCAAATGGAAGAAATGGTTTTTGTAAGTTAAGGAAATAATTTCAATTTCATGACATTCAAAATATGAATTATGAGGGTTATTTGGGGAACAGAGCACTGAAGTTCACAGAATAAAAAAATCCAGACCAGGCGCAGTGGCTCACACCTATAATTCCAGCACTCTAGGAAGCTGAGGTGGGTGGATTACCTGGGGTCAGGAGTTTGTGACCAGCCCGGCCAACATAGTGAAACCCGATCTCTACTAAAAATACAAAAATTAGCTGGGCATGGTGGCGGGTTCCTGTAATCCCAGCTACTTGGGAGGCTAAGGAAGGAGAATCGTTTGAACCCGGGAGGCAGAGGATGCAGTGAGCCAAGACTGCGCCATTGCACTCCAGCCTGGGCAACAAGAGTGAAACTCTGTCTCAAAAAAAAAAAAAAAAAAAAAAAAAAAAATTCCAGGACTCCTTCTTCTGAGTCTTTTTTAAAAAGTGCTACTGCTTCTACATATGAAAAACGTTACATCTTCTTCTTTTTTTTTTTTAAGAGGGAGTTTCACTCTTGTTGTCCAGGCTGAAGTGTAATGGCACCATCTTGGCTCACTCAACTACTACCTCTTGGGTTCAAGCAATTCTTCTGCTTCAGCCTTCTGAGTAGCTGAGATTACAGGCGCCCACCACCACACCTGGCTAATTTTTTGTATTTTTAGTAGAGACGGGATTTCAACCATGTTGGCTAGGCTGGTCTTGAACTCCTGACCTCAGGTGATCCACCTGCCTCGGCCTCCCAAAGTGCTGAAATTAAAGGCGTGAGCCACCGTGCCCAGCCTCATTAGATCTTCTTTTAAGTCCATGGACCTTTGATATCACAGTAGTGACTTTATAGTTTAATATTTTTCTTTCAAAGTTTAAGAGTGTCTATGCCCTGTGTTTCAGAAAATGTTTGCTAAAGGCAAGATTTTGTGGTGGGAGATGTACTGACTTCCAATCACTGAAGAAAAGGCAATTTAGTTGGCGAAATGGTAGCTATGTTTGAAATGGCTCAATGTTGAATGAGGAAAGGAGCTGAAGAAAAGAGTGTTACCAAAGGACCACAATATTGGCTTAATCCAGGACTGTGAGACAGCAAATTTTCTTCCCTTTTTACTGTTCTTACTCTTTCTTTCTTTCTTTTCTTTTTTTTTTTTGAGATGAAGTCTCACTCTGTCACCCAGGCTGGAGTGCAGTGGCGCAATCTCACCTCACTGCAACCTCCCGGCCTCCCCGGTTCAAGCGATTATCCTGCCTCAGCCTCCTGAGTAGCTGGGATCATGGGCACGCGCCACCATGCATGGCTAATTTTTGGATTTTTAGTAGAGACGGGGTTTCACCATGTTGGTCAGGCTGATCTTGTGATCTGCCTGCCTCCATCTCCCAAAGTGCTGGGATTACAGGCGTGAGCCACCACACCCGGCCTTAGTGCTCTTACTCTTTACCTCTGCCCCTCGCCAAAGACTCAGGAACTGAGTACTGCCAGCCTTGTATCCTCCACAACTACCCCAAGCAGTACCTTATCTGTGGATATCTTATTTCCCATCCTTGCATCTTATCAAATCTCAACTGTTATGATGTTCTAATTTTCCTGCTTCCACTTCTGGTTTTTTTGTTTGTTCGTTTGTTTTTGAGACAGAGTTTCTCTCTTGTTGCCCAGGCTGGAGTGCAATGGCACGATCTCGGCTCACTGCAATCTCTGCCTCCTGGGTTCAAGCGATTCTCCTACCTCAGCTTCCCCAGTAGCTGGTATTACAGACAAGCGCCACCACACCCAGCTAATTTTCTTTTTTTTTTTTTTAGTAGAGACTGTGTTTCACTATGTTGGCCAGACTGGTCTTGAACTCCCGACCTCAGGTGATCTGCCCGCCTCGGCCTCCCAAAGTGCTGGGACTACAGGTGAGAGCCACCGCACCCGGCCTCACTTCCAGCTATTCTTATTGGGAAGGAGCTCATCACATATGTAATATTCTACGATTCTGGAATTTTCCTTCTCTCGCAGAAGAGAATGATGATCCGATGACTTTGTTTTTCTCCTCAAAATGTACACCCATTGGCTGGGCACAGTGGCTCACCCCTGTAATCCCAGGACTTTGGGAGGCTGAGGTGGGTGGATCACCTGAGGTCAGGAGTTCGAGACCAGCCTGGCCAACATGGTGAAATCCCATCTTTACTAAAAATACAAAAATTAGCCGGGCATGGTGGCGGGTGCCTCTAATCCCAGCAACTCTGGAGGCTGAGGCAGGAGAATTGCTTGAAGCCAGGAGGTGGAGGTTGCAGTGAGCCAAGATCGTGCCATTGCACTCCAGCCTGGGGGACAAGAATGAGACTTTGTCTCAAAAAAAAAAAAAAAAAAAAAAAAAGTCCATCCATTGACCCAAGAAGTGTTTTCTCCTGTCCCTGTCAAATCAGTTTCATACATTCATGTTGAATGTTAGCAATGAAGGTGAAACCTGGGAGGTGGAGGAGAAAGGAATGAAGTTAAGCTAACCTTCAAAATAAGCAGATAAGAGGATTTTGGAAATTGAGGGCGAATGAAAGGTGCTAGAATAATGTGGAGGTAACATAATTGGGGAAGAGGGAAAAAGGTAAATGGGTTGTTGCCAGGGGGTTGGTAAAGAATCAACTTTAGGCCGGGCGCGGTGGCTCAAGCCTGTAATCCTAGCACTTTGGGAGGCGGAGACGGGCGGATCACAAGGTCAGGAGATCGAGACCACCCTGGCTGATACGGTGAAACCCCGTCTCTACTAAAGAATACAAAAAACTAGCTGGGCGACGAGGCGGGTGCGTGTAGTCCCAGCTACTCGGGAGGCTGAGGCAGGAGAATGGCGTAAACCCGGAAGGCGGAGCTTGCAGTGAGCTGAGATCCGGCCACTGCACTCCAGCCTGGGCCACAGAGCCAGACTCCGTCTCAAAAAAAAAAAAAAAAAAAAGAATCAACTTTAATACATTTTCAAAAGCACAAAAATTAGAACATAATTCTATTTTTCTTACTAAATAGATATTTGGTCTAAGCTTCTATGGATGAGACTGTATGCATGGACTAGACCATATAGGTCAGAGGCTAAAAGGGTTACACACTAAGTTTAGGGTGACCAACTTGTTTCAGTTTTCCTAGGACTTCCCCAACGTTAGCACTGAAATTTTCACATCCAGGGAACTCCTTCAGTCTTTATCAAACTGGGATGGTTGTTTATGGTAACTTGTTAGTGACTAATAATGGCTCCATGTGTTACATTTTCTGGGAGAATAGTAAGCTCTTGGTTTTCCTAAGAAAGGCTTAGAGGATGAAGAAACTATTATGGCATTTGACTTTCAGCGATGTCCATAGAAATATTATCTTCAGTTGAAAAGCAATCACTTATGATATATTTTACATGCCCACAAGTGGTTCTTGGGATTCTAATTCTAGAGTCTGAATTTCTGTTTCTCCTGCTTGCAAGAGAAGACAAATATAGTACTCAGAAAAAGAGACAATCTCAGGGGAAATTTAACGGAAAAGACAGAGGTAGAAGAAGAGGAAGAGGTGAAAGGGAAGATAAAGGGCTCAAAGAAGAATGAAATTAAGTATATGTGTGTCTATAAGGGAGAAACTCTCTTTTTTAAAAAAAGAAATTCTCAGTTGGAGATTATTCCATCCTCCAGGGGATATTTAGCAATGTCTGGAGATATTTTTGGTTGTGACAACTGGAAGGAGGGCACTACTGGCATCTAGTGGGTCTAGTGGCTATAGGGCAAGAATGCTGCTAAACATCCTACAATGCACGGGACAGCCCTTCACGACAAAGATCTAGCCCAAAGTGTCAATAGTGTCAAGGTTGAGAAATCCTGACCTAAACAATGTATCATTAATAATGGACTAATATACATCAGAAAAATATATAGGATGAGGACTGAGGACACAGCCACCCTATCTGTCCTTAAATCACACCATATATAGAGTGATGCTAAAAAAATGATTTTCAAGGGTCTAAAATGGTAGTGTTGGCATATACATAGAACGCTAAAAGAACATGAGTAAAAAACAGGAAATAGGTGTCAATTTTTTATTTAGCTACCCATGGCTCAGATAAAGTACCTGATATAGAAACTAACAGCACTTTTCTCCAAGGTTTTCCAATGTTAGGACAAAGGGAAGTATCCCAACTCACTCAGAATCTATAAAAGACACTGTCAAATTGGATTGAATCAGCAATTAGGAGAGGTGAACTTTGCCTTATGAACATTAGAATCAGCCAATTTGTTCACTCAACAAGCATATTCTTTCATGCCAGGATTCTTGAGGAAACTGGGGATGCAAAGATGAACATGATACACTGAAGGCACAAAAAAATATATAATTTTTTGTTGTTGTTGTTGCCTAGGCTGGAGTGCAGTGGCACCATCTCGGCTCACTGCAACCTTTGCCTCCCCGGTTCAAGTGATTCTCCTGCCTCAGCCTCCCCAGTAGCTGGGATTACAGGTGCCTGCCACCACGCCCAGCTAATTTTTGTATTTTTAGTAGAGACAGGTTTCAGCACCTTGGGCAGGCTGGTCTCAAACTCCTGACCTCATGATCCACCCGCATCGGCCTCCCAAAGTGCTGGGATTACAGGAGTGAGCCACCATGCCCGGCCCCAAAAATGTAATTATTTATTGAAGGTGAGCATTGTGTCATGGGAGCACAACAAAGGAAAGACTCATTCTTGAAAAAGGTATCTCAGAATAGGTAAAATTCTACCCAGCCCTTGAATGATAAGTAGTAAATAACCCACCAGTGAAAGGGCAAGATAAGGACAATCCAGGCCAAGGCTGCAGTGAGGGCAAATCACGGGGGCTTTAAAGAGGGGTAGACCTTGACATTCGAGCAACTCATCTTTTTTTCTTTTTCTTTTTTTTTTTCTTTTTTTTTCCAGATGGAGTCTCACTCTGTGGCCAAGCTGGAGTGCAGTGATGCAGTCTCAGCAATTCTTCTGCCTCAGCCTCCCGAGTAGCTGGGACTACAGGTGCGCGCCACCAGGCCCAGCTTATTTTTGTACTTTTAGTAGAGATGGGATTTCACCGTGTTGGCCAGAATGGTCTCAATCTCTTGACCTCATGATCCACCCGCCTCAGCATCTCAAAATGCTGGGATGACAGGCGTGAGCCACCACGCCCGGCGCAGCAACTCATCTTTGCGGCTAGATTTCATGGAGAAAAGAAAGAAGTGACTGTGTATCAGATGTCAAGAAAAAGACTACCAGAATGCCTACACGTCATCCTCTCAAGTCAAACAGCATATACATTCTCCCCCATGCCCATCATTGTCCTCTCCCAACTCAGAGGCTTAGACCACATGTCCCCCTCTCTCTGCCTATTCATGGTCCCTACAAATATCCCTCAGACCAAAGAGACACTTCTGTGCTTGTGCTACGCATAGTTTATACCATTTAACATTCTTTTGTAATTCTGTTAGGGTGGCTGCATCTCCTGAGTATAAATTGTATCCTTGCCCATCTATGCCATGAACTTTCCAAAAGATGGACCAGATATAAATGACTTGAAGCTCCCAAGGACATATTGCCACATCCCTGGCAATCATATATACAGAATAAATGTTAGTGAATTAATATTATAGGAACACTGTTGCTGTCGACAAAATGGAAAAGGAAACTTAAGTCTGAAACAGTCTGGTGCTCTGCTAAAGTGTTATTTCAGGAAGAAAAAGAAATCATTCTTGTAGAAGTAGGATTAGTAAAGCTTACGTATTTAGTACCTGGCACAAACTGGACACTCAATAAATATTTGTCCCATAAATAAAATATCAAATGTTATTGCCCAAGTTGAGTTGATGTTAATGGTTAGATTGCTTCTTACTCTACACATCATCTCACTCTTCAAATCAGCAAACTATTCCTGTGTTTCTGCTTTCAACCCATAAAGGCAATAATCAATTGCCCTGATTCTCTCTTACATTCCCCAAAATGTACGATCACATGAACCTACTGGCTAAGCCTCCAGTAGGTTTTACCTCAGTTACCAATAGAAAATAGGTAACAAGGCCAGGCGAGATGGATCACGCCTGTAATCCCAGGACTTTGGGAGGCAGAGGCTGGCAGATCACCTGAGGTCAGGAGTTCGAGACCAGCCTGACCAACATGGAGAAACCCCGTCTCTACTAAAAATACAAAATTAGCTAGTCATGGTGGTGCATGCCTGTAATCCCAGATACTCAGGAGGCTGAGACAGGAGTATCGCTTGAACCCAGGAGGCAGAGGTTGCCATGAGCTGAGATCGCACCATCACACTCCAGCCTGGGCAACAAGAGTGAAACTCAGTCTCAAAAAAAGAAAAGAAAATAGATAACAGATAGTGTATTGAAAATACATAAAGTCCCTATCACAGTTTGTGACATATTGTAGCTGCTCAATGAAAGGTGGCTATTATAACTTATCTTGTTACTATGGAACCCAATGGTCACAATTCCCCTAAACGTGTGTGTGTGTTACACACCTACCCAGAAAGGGCAATTATTCAGTCACTGGTCATCTGCTCAGTACATGTTCTTTAGAAAATCTTCTGACATTTCCCCCTAGAATCATTTCACTAATCGGTGCCACTAATATTGCCATAATCCCTTGTCCTGTATTTCAGTGATAGTCACAGTCTATAAAGGTAGTATTTTTCTCTTTGTCCAGAGATTTCCTGTTCAGAAATCTGATTGCTGTTTTGTACTGTAGTTATTCTGTATATGTATAACAGAATCAACCTGCAAAATATAAGTAATATCATCTTTTCAGAACCAGCCATTAAACATTGATTAAATAATAAAACTTACATTTTTCTTTTCATTAAAAAACACATGGGGCTAGGCATAGTGGCTTACGCCTGTAATCTCAGCACTTTGGGTGGCTGAGGTGGGAGGGATCCCTTGAGTCCAGTAATTCAAGACCAGCCTGGGCAACACAACCCCATCTCTAAAAGAAGAAAAAAATCGTATAAAAAGTAAAAAAAGAAAAAATTACTAAACAAAGAAACAAACAAAATATGGTAGCGCATATTGTAATACCAAAGGTTCTTGCTTTAGCCACACCAAAGAATTAGTGTGGCGGCTGCCTGCGGCGAGTGATGGAGACACGGACCAAGAGAAAAAAAGCTGTAGGCTTTATTGAGCAGAGTGACAGTACAAAGCTTTCACAGAGTGGAAGGGGTCCCCAAGCGGGTAGCCAGAGTTAGATTATGCAGTTACTTTTTAAACTCTTTAAGGCGGGAAATACGTGCCTGCAGAGGGAAGATGTTACCAGATCGAGAAACAAAGGCAGTAAATTATTGTGTGACATGTTTTAGATTTTGAGGAAAACCAGAATTGCAACTTAGGTTTTATCTACTTTATGACCTTGTAGCGGCATGGCAAAGGAGACAGGATCTCACAGGACTTTACAAAGTATGTTTACAAGGAATTGGAATTAGGAGCATAGATAAGGTCCGCTGGTCACAGAAAATGGGCATTTAACATTCCTTTTAGTTTTAGGGGAGGGGGAAGGGAGAGAGGGAGAGAGGACACAGGGAAACTTACAGCAAAATTTTCGTTGTTTATACCTTTCTTGGGGAAGAAAACACATGCACACATCCTGGTGTTAGGAATATTTTAAGCATATATCTTCAATATTATTCATCCAGGACCGAAGTCAGTCCTGATGCAGGAAATGAGTGAGTTTCACAGCTTCCTGAGCCCCTGCTCGACCCAGGAAGCCCAGCTGGCCCCTCCTCTCAATATTATCGATATCTGTACCAGTCATGCAAAACTAAATAAGTGGATCCGGTTTCTTTGCTTTGAACCAAGAAATACTATGGTTAAAAAGCTTCAAGTGTTAATAACCGTACTTGCTTTCATTATACACAGTACTATCTAGGCATTCAGTGGTGAGATAATCTGGTAACTGGTCACAGGCTATAAATCCTAAGGCCAAGGGAGCAACCATTTACTGCAGGCTACCAGATCAGACAAAAAAAAAAAAAAAAAAACCTTAATGGGGAAGGACCCAACTAGTACCAAGCCCAGCAGAAATTTGGGTGTAGTCCTGGCTAACCCCAAAGCCCATGATCCTTCTCTTATTCTTGCCCCTCACTGCCTCTGGAAGGCAGAATGCAGTGTGTGAATGACTCCTGAAACCCACTCTTCTCACTCAACATTGGGAACCTCATTTGTTATTCTATCAGGACTACGCAAGGAGGTAAGGCTTCAAAGAATCAGTCCAAAAAGAAATTTCCAACATCTCCTATACACATGTAGATAATTGGAGACTAGAAGGTAGGCAGTTTCTTGCACATCTACACATGCCATTGACCCTGGTCAACCATTTTCCACAAACAACTCTTTTGGTAGCAGTTTTGTGTAGTCCCATGTTGGTTTCCGGATAGTCCAAGATGAGATGGACAATTTTACAGTTAAGGAGGTGGGGGCGCAGTGGGGGGGGGGGGGGGGGGGGCGGGGGGTTTTTTTCGGGGGGGTGTGTGTCACTGTCTTTTTTCCTCAGGGCTTGTCAGACCAGTTGGAAGGGGATGAACTTGTCAGTTGCTGGAAGCAATTTTCAGGCCCTGTGGACTGTAGAAAGGGTTTGAATCAGTCCAGTGTTTCCTAGTCCTGACTCTCCTCGGCCAAACTTGGCCCAGCTAACTTCCTCACTTCCCTGGGGGCTTCCCTTTCTTAAGGAGATAATTCTCTTTTGATTTAGCCAAGGGCTAGGCTCAGGTGTGGGGAAGGAAGTCTTTAAATAATTTGTACTTTAATTAAAGGAGGAAGTTAAAAAACCAAAAAACCAAAAAAACAAGAAAGAGGAAAAGCCAGCTGTTTTCTGCAAATCTTTGACACAACAGCTGTGCACTCTTCTCCTGCTCCAGTAGAAACTGGCTTCCTCCCCAACCCTGAATGTTGCTTTTCTAGTCTCCCTAGCTTATCCCAATGGCTGTGACCTTGCCTCTATCATTTCACCTGTATGTAAGATTCTGAGATATGTCAAGTTAGCTCAGAGACAGCTCGTTCAGTTCTTCACTCGGCTATGATCAAAGCTATACTTTTCACATAATAGCCATGATAGATAACACTTTATAAATACAACCTCGTTTAATCCTCAAAGTTACCTAGTGAGGAAGATTGGATTATCCTCCTCATTTCACAGGTGACAAAAGTGAGATGTAGGTCCTATGTCCGAGTCACCTAACTTCAAAACCTATTCCATAAATCAGAGGATCACAAAACGTCTTTGCATCAGAAGGTGCTTGGTCAAAAACATAGATTTCCAGGCAGCCAACTCAGAGATTCTGACTGAGTAAATGTGGAGTGAAGCCCAGTAATCTGTTTTTTAACAAATGTCTCTGTTGAAGCAAGGGTTTAAATCTTTACAATGCTACTCTATAATTTTGTACATTCTGCTTGTCACAGCCCTTTCTCAATTCTCAGTTCTAATTAATCACTCCTTCTATTGGGTTCCTGTTCTCACGCCTAGTGCAGCAGGAACTGCATTGTGTTAAAATCAGCTCCCCCCCGCCCCGCTTTTTTTTTTTTTTAGACAGAGTCTCTCTGTGTCGCCCAGGCTGGAGTGCAGTGAAACGATCTCTGCTCACTGCAAGCCCCGTCTCCAGGTTCAAGTGATTCTCATGCCTCAGCCTCCCAAAAAGCTGGAACTACAGGCGTCCGCCACCACACCCAGCTAATTTTTGTATTTTTAGTAGAGACAGGGTTTCACCATATTGGTCAGGCTGGTATCAAACACCTGACCTCAAGCAATCCACCCACCTCAGCCTCCTACAGTGTTGGGATTAAAGGTGTGAATCACCATGCCCGGCCAAACTGAGTGCTTTTTATGTCTGTCTCCCTGACTAGCTGGGGAGCTACTTGATGTGCAGGATCCTGTTTCTTCTTTCTTTTCTTTTCTTTTTCCTTTCCTTTTTCTTTCTCTTTCTGTTTCCTGGGTTGCTCATTCCATTGATCTTTACGTAGCTGGGTTCTCCTCATCATTTAGACCTCAACTTGAAAGTCCCCCCTCAGAGAAGTCTTTTCTGATAACACAATCAAGAAGCCCTCCAGTCATTCTCTGTCACATCCCATTTCCTCATCCAGTGTGAAGCACAGGGCTTAGCATGGCAGATGCTCAACGGCAACTGGATTACCCAAATGCAGATTAGATACATTCTTAGGGCACCAAAAACAGAGGCATCAAAAGAACTTTTTTAAAGTTAAAAAGTGGTTATTTTTAAACTACGGAAAAAGTCATCTGAAAATTATCAGGATCTTGCTGGTCTCCCACTTACATTATGGACTAGTATTATTTGTATATAGAATTATGTATCAGGTATGGACTCTATAACATTTTTGAACTTTGAGTCTCTAAAGGTTTAAATCTGGCACTCTGCATAGTACCTGCTTATCAATATCTTTGTTTTCCAAAACATTTTGAAAATAAGTTGGATGGGTATCATTATCCAGTCTTATCTTGAAGAGGTTAAAAACAGAAGCACAAAAAAGAAGAGAAAAAACATTGAACTGATTTTTTTAGAATCCTTCCTGAATTTGAGCATTTTACTGGGAATAGAATATTAGACTAATAAATTGAGCATTAAACACAGCCCAAAGAGGACGTCCTTTCCTTGCAAAAAGCCTCTTGAGCATTAAAGAATCTACTCTCCAGAGGTTTAATTTGGGCAAAACCCTCACCAGGATGAGCTCACTTCATTTTTCTTACTCATGAAACATGGGAACCAAACTAGATAACCTGTAGGATGTGGACCACCTAAGCATTAGACAATTCTATCTTGAGACGTAAAAGAAAACGTGCCTGACTCAAGATTTTTTACCAGAAACTCTTCTTCCTCTGATTAAAGTGACTCATCATTCTATCAAAGAAAGAAATGATCTGGCATTATTTACGCTTCTTAGGGTCCCATTTGTTATTCTGCTGGGGCTTGAGTTTGTCTCATGTGAGACTAGCCTTTGATTTTCTGCATTCTTTAGTATAAATTTAGATGGCACTGGGCTCCATATCCATAGCCACCAGCATGGTCCAGGCCACTGTCATCTCTTCTCTCAGGTCCTGCAGTAGTCTCCAGACTGGCTTTTCTGCTTCCACTCTTGCATCATTGTAATTCTTTCTCCATGTAGACCCCAGAGTGATTTTTTTAAAAAAATATGTCAGATTCAATCACTCCTTGCTTAAAATATTTTAGTTACTTCCTTTCGCATTTAGAATCAAATCCAAATTCCTTACCCTTGCCTTCAAGACTCTGCGTGATGAACGATCGAGCTCCTGCCTCCTCTTTGGCTCCCTTGCCCACTATGCTCCCCTCGTATGATACGCTCCAGCCAGACCGATCTGCTGGTTCTTCTCTGCACATACCAGGCTCATTCGTACTATTATAAATAAAGTTTCAGTGCTGCAAAAGAAATAGTACTCGAATATAAAATTTTCTTTTTAATCCTCAGCAAGGCAACATGCTTCTATAGAAGGGTGTGCCCTTACAGATGGAGCAATGGTGAGCACACACTTGGACAAGGGAGGGGAAGGGGTTCTTATCCCTGACGCCCGTGGCCCCTGCTGCTGTGTTGTTCCCCTATTGGCTGGGGTTAGACCGCACAGGCTAAACTAATTCCAATTTGCTAATTTAAAGAGAGTGATGGGGTGAGTGGTTTGGTGGGAAAAATGGCTATGGCAGAGCAGGAAGTCAGAATGAGTCAGGGTGGAGAATGAGCAGGTAATCGGAACGAGTCAGGGTGGAGCAGGTAATCGAAATGAGTCAGGGTGGAGCAGGTAATGGAAAAAGGTTGCTTTTTGAGGAAGTTAAGTTTAAAAGTAGAAGGCAAAGAACTGAACATATTGACATACTGATTCTTTGAAATTTAGAACTCATATCTAACAGTACCTGGAGAGTGTGCATGAGCCATTTCCTCTGCCTGAATTGCTCTACATAGCAGGTCCAGCAGTTGAATTTATGTTTTAAAATGTGCTCTGGATTTGTTTAAATCAGGTATAGTAAGACATGCAGACATGGAAATGACTGTAATGAAGAAAGAAGTTTTTACACTTGCAGGTTCCTAGAAACAGGAGGTAAGCCACGAAGGCCCACAAAGGAAAGCACCAGGGTCAGTCAGGAGGCAGAGGAAGCAGAAGGAAAATGTGGCAAGAACTTCTATTGCGCTTTGCAAGGAAAGGAATAGGTCAAGGTGGGGCAAGCAGCTTAGAATTGTCTAGTTTGAATAATGTCAGTGGGCTCTGGGGGTGTAGAGGCCATCCTGAGTTGCCTGGTTCCTGGCCCCAAGATGATTAGAGCAGGGCTGGAGAGTAAGAGTCCTATAGAGGAGGCTGGGGGAGTGTGGACTCCAGTTTGAGTAGTTTGCATATGAAAAGCAGGCTCCCTCTATCTCTAAGAATCAGCTCTTCCTGAGAAGTTATCCCTCCCCAATTACCAAGGCCCCAGTTGCCAGAGCATCCAACACACACACAAAAATAAGAAAATATAGTGAATATAGTTTAGTCCTACAAACTCCATATAGATAATTGAAACACAGGTGCAGACTTCTGGAAACCATCACCTTCTAACTTGAAAAGGGCCTGGACAGGAATACCTCGTCTTTTCCCATTGTCTCGGACTTCATAAAGTTTGACTTGATATTCTTCCCTAGACTGGGAAATAGCAAATCAAATGTTATTGCTCTTCTCAGTTTTTATTTTTATTTATTTAGTGACAGTGTCACTTGCCAATCTCCCCAGCTTTTAATAAAGAAATCCTTGTAAATATGTTGTCCTTTACCAATATTCTCAATAAATTTTGGCAAGGATGTGACACCAGATGAAACTATTCTCTTGAGATGTAAATGTAGGCAGAGGTCCTGTAAATTCTTTAAAGAGAAGCAATATGAGAAGAGAAAAGCATGTCACCATCATCTCTGAATAGCTGTCCCTTTCTAGAATCTGAACTAGGCCATCAAACTGTATTAACTCATCTGAATTCAAAATAAGGATGAGATGGAGGGACTAGAAAAGAAAATGAAGGGGTGAGAGGCCTAAGAAGATTGTGAGGGTATTTAGGGGAATATGGTTCAAAAAGGAGAACAGCTCTCTTCCATATAAGGGAAGAGAGTCTGTCAAATAATCTTTTGCTGCAGTCTCCATGAATTTATTGTTGCCGTTGACCCATTTTCCTGCCTCTTGGTTGAATTTTTGCAATAGCAAAAGAACCAGCTTATCAGTATATATTGAGAGTTTAGTATAATACTTGAAAATCTTGATATCACAGAATCTTAGAGTTGTAGAAATTGTAGGAATTAGAGAATTACTCATTTACCTCTGCAGGAATTAATTCTGAAAGATAGTTATATAGTTAATACAGGTGATATATTCTATTGCTGGACCCTTCATAGTATTAATTGTAATGGATAAAAACATAGCCCTTTCATGATATAGTTTGATTCAAAGATAAAATTGAGAAAGATTTTTTCCCCATGTTTTACTCAAGAGCAAGACTCTGTCAAAAAAAAAAAAAAAAAAAAATTAGTTCTCAAAGCCAGCATTTTGGTAAGAGCGTAGAGAGTCTGTGGTTGATTTGTGATGAGCGGTTTGTCAGGATTCTGTGATGCCAGGGGTGTATGCAAGATACTTTTCAGGCTGTAAAAAGGGGAAGAATATCATAATTGACTTTAACATTGAATGTACTTGAATATACTACATATAAACATACTAACTGACATATTATTATTCCAGGTTTGGATAACTTAGCAGCTCATTTACCTCATCATGTATCCAGATCCTTTCTGTCTTTTTTTTTTTTTTTTGAGACGGAGTCTTGCTCTGTTGCCCAGGCTGAAGTGCAGTGGCCAGTTCTCAGCTCACTGCAAGCTCTGCCTCCCGGGTTTATGCCATTCTCCTGCCTCAGCCTCCGAGTAGCTGGGACTACAGGCGCCCGCCACCTCGTCCGGCTAGTTTTTTGTATTTTTTAGTAGAGACGGGCTTTCACTATGTTAGCCAGGATGGTCTCGATCTCCTGACCTCGTGATCCGCCCGTCTCGGCCTCCCAAAGTGCTGGGATTACAGGCTTGAGCCACCGCGCCCGGCTCTGTCTGTCTTCCTCAGAAGCTGGCTTCGTTCTCAGGTCCTCGACTGTTTCCAGTTAGATGCCACATCTTCAGGCATCACATCCTTGCCCATTGATATCTCACAGCTGGAAGAGAAGAGAGTGCAGCCACATCCCTCATTTATCTTTTTTCTTTTTATTGTTTTTTATTTATATATTTATTTTTTATTTTTTTGAGACACGGCCTGTGTTGCCCAGGCTGGAATGCAGTGGTGCAATCTCGGCTCCCTGCAGCCTCGACCTCCCAGGCTCAGGTGATCCTCCCATCTCAGTCTCCCAAGTAGCTGGGACTACAGGCGCATGTCAACATGCCTAGCTAATTTTTGTATTTTTTGTAGAGATGGGGTTTCGCCCTGTTGCCCAGGCTGGTCTCAGACACCTGGGCTCAAGTGATCTGCCAGTCTTGGCCTCCCAAAGTGCTGGATTATAGGTGTGAGCCACTGCACCCAGCTTCATTTATCTTTTTAAGGGATAAGAAAAGCTTTTCCAAAGCCTTTCCTCCCCTATGTCATCAGCAAGAATTGTGCCACACGTCCATCTTAACCAATGTCCATTGTCCTAACCAATGACAAAGGCAATGGTTGTCATGATTGGCTCAAACCAATCCTGATTTACACCCTTGGGGCGGAAGAAAAGCCCAGCCTCCTTTAAAGTTTACAGTCCACTGATTATGAAAAATACTTGGGCTCCTATTAACAACAGTGAAGAGGAAAATGGATGTAAAGTAGATACCCCACAAAGAAGCCAGTGTGTTTTGACAGTGAGTGGTGCACAGAGAAGGGTTTACATTGTCCTAAAAAAATTAAGGAAATCCTTATTAATCACAATTTCTTTCAAATATGGAGATAAAACTTATTTCTGTCATTTCCACTTAGGCTTGGGTATTTTTCTGGATAGAAGTAAAATAAGTCTAATTTTTTATTATTGTGTCAATATCCCAGCATTATATACCTATATCGATATCTATCTAAAGATATATAGATATTTTGAGATAGGGTCTTGCTATGTTGCCTAGGCTGGAGTGCAGTGGTGGGATCTTGGCCTACTGCAACCTCTACCTCCAGGGTTCAAGCAGTTCTCATGCCTGAGCCTCCTGTTAGCTGGGACAACAGGTGCATGCCACCACGCCTGGCTAATTTATGTTTTTTTTTTTTTTTTTTTTTGTTCCACCATGTTAAGCCAGGATGGTCTCGATCTCCTGATCTTGTGATTCGCCCACCTCGGCCTCCCAAAGTGCTGGCATTACAGGTGTGAGCCACCACGCCCAGCCTAATTTATGTATTTTTTGTAGAGACAGGGTTTTGCCATGTTGGCCAGGCTGGTTTCAAACTCCTGGCCTCAAGAGATCTGCTAGTCTAGGCCTCCCAAAGTGTTGGGATTACAGGCATGAGCCACTGTGCCTGGCTGAAGCACAATATTTAAATATTGTTCCTCCTGGACTCCTAGGCCTTTTCCTCCCGGTCACCTCAGCCCTTCCTCATGGTCTCCAAATTGATCACTATGTCTGCTCCTGGCATAACCCTCATCTCTTCAACTTCCAATTGATGACATGAAACTCAACTTTCACAGCTTACCTCTGGAAAGCCTTTCGAAAGTCCCTATGGCAGTAAGCACTCCATGTTCTGTTTATAGTCCTCTCTAGTTCCTCCTCTATGCCCACATTTCTCGAACTCTTTATGCCAGTCAGTGTGCTAAAAACTTTATCAATAACCTTATTTGGTCTTCACTAGAACCCTACGGTACAGATATTAATTTTCTCAGCTTCATAAGTGACAACACTGAGGCACACACAGATGAGTAATTTGCTTAGGCCATAAGGTTTATACATGGTGGGGCCAAGATTCAAATCCAAATCATTAGACTCCAGAGTCCTGGTTCATTAGTACCACACTCTACAGCTTCAGCACGTTCTTACCCATTTCCCCAGAGTTATCCTTGCCCTAAGTCTGGCTTTGTGTGTCACTATGTCTGGTGCATAGGGAATGCTTCACGAATGTTTGGCAAGTGAATGAATGATTCATGGTTATTCTCTATACTCTTCCATATAACACCATTAATCAATTTCCTCCTGAAAATATGCCCAGAAAATACTACCCCAAGAGTTTTTTGTTGTTGTTGTTGTTGTTGTTTTCTTTTTTTGAGATGGAGTCTTGCTCTGTTGCCCAGGCCAGAGTGCAGTAGCATGATGTTGGCTCACTGCAACCTCCGCCTCCTGAATTCAAGTGATTGTCCTATCTTGGCCTCCTGAGTAGCTGGGATTGCAGGCACGCACCACCATGCCCTGCTAATTTTTGTATTTTTAGTCGAGACTGGGGTCTCACCATGTTGGACAAGCTGGTCTCAAACTACTGACTTCAAATGATCCACCCGCCTCAGCCTTCCTAAGTGCTAGGATTACAGGCTAGTGTGCTCGGCACCCCCAAGAGTTTTTGATAGAACAAAATAAACAGCACATGCAGAAAAATAATTCCTCCTTCCACCCACAAAGATGTCTACATCCTAATACCCAGAAACTGTGAATATGTCACCTTACACAGCAAAAGCAATTTTGCAGATGTGATTAAGTGAAGAATCTTGAGATGGGAAGATGATCCTGGATGATCTGGATGGGCCCAGTGTAATCACAAAGTCCTGAGAAAAAGGAAGCAGGACAGAGAAGGAGATCTGATGACAAAAAGCAAGCAGGACAGCCAGAGAAGGAGATCTGATGACAAAAAGGAAGCAGGACAGACAGTCAGAGAAGGAGATCCGATGAGGGAAGCAGGGGAGGCAGTCAGAGAACTCTTTCTCTAAAGACACAGTGCTGCCAACCTTGAGGGTGGACAAAGGGGCCAAGAGCCAAGGAATGCAGGTAGCCTTTGGAAGCTGAAAAAGGCAGGGAAAAAGTTGCCCCCAAGGGCCTCCAGAAGGGAACATAGCCTTTCTGACACCTTGATTTCAGACGTCTGACCTCCAGGACTAAAAGAAAAATTAATTTGTGTTGTTTTAAACCACAGAGTTTGTGATACTTTGTTATAGCAGCAGCAGAAGGAAAATGCAGTATAGATACTTTCTTTTTTGACCCGGTTATGATGTTTCTATTTATAACTCTGTTTATCAGTATAGTCCTCTTGATACTGGGTACTGAATTTTCAGAACTCAAATAGATTAGTCTGAAAATATAAATTCTCTCCATGTTCATTTTGCTTTTCTCATTTAAAGTCACTTAGTTGGCATCTGTCTCCTCATGTTGCCAAATTCCTCTGGACTGTTACCACCATCATTGTCCCTGTTGTTTGCTCTCATTGATTCTTTTATTTTTTAGACCGAATTTCACTGTCGTTGCCCAGATTGTAGTATAGTGGCACCATCTCGGCTCACTGCAACCTCCGCCTCCCAGGTTCAAGCAATTCTTCTAACTCAGCCTCCTGAGTAGCTGGGATTACAGGCGCCTGCCACCATGACTGGCTAATCTTTCATATTTTTTGTAGAGACGAGGTTTCATTATGTTGGCAAGGCTGGTCTCCAACTCCTGAACTCAGTGATTCACCCACCTCGGCCTTCCAAAGTGCAGGCATTACAGGCATGAGCCACCGTGCCCAGCCTGATGCTGTCTTAAAAGGAGTTTGCAATCAGGCACGGTGGCTCACGTCTATTATCCTAGCACTTTGGAAGGCTGAGGCAGGATGATTGCTTGAGCTGAGGAATTCAAGAACAGCCTGCGCAACATAGTGGGACCTCATCTCTACATTTTTTTTTTTTTTTTAATTAGCTGGGCATAGTGGTGCATACCTGTAGCCCCAGCTACTCAGGTGGCTGAGGCAAGAGGATCACTTGAGCCTAGGAGGTTGAGACTGCAGAAAGAAAAAAGGAGTTTGCCTCCCTACATTAAAGCAGTGGCGTTGAGGCCTCATAATGAAGCCCAACATTATACTACTGGTCACAGATGTGGTCATAACTTTTTAATATCTAAATTTCGAAAACATCTGTCTATGAGATTAAAAAAAAAAGAGTGATTTCAAGTCAAATAACAAAGCATTTCAACCTCAAAGTATTTTGGATTCTGACAATCACTGATAGATGGAGGTTTTGGGCTTCAAGTTAATAGACTGTTACACTGAGGACATGAAATATTTATTACTGTATTGAGTTTTGTCTACCTCCTTATAACTTTGCATTTTGTAAATAACCTAGGCTTGTTATTCATCTTGTGAAACAGAGATATTATCTGCCTTACAGTCTTCCAATAATTATTTTAACTTTTAAGTTGGTATATTTAATCCTCTAAACCATGCCTTTTAAAGTGTGGCCCCCGGACAGGCAGCATGAGCAACTTCTGGGAGCCTGTTAATAGTACGAAGTCTGATATCACACTGTAATCTTACAGAATCAGAAACCCTGGGGAGGCATCAATAATCCACGCTATGGCTTTGAGCTATGTTAAGTGGTATGAATCAGAGTGTCCAAGCACTAAAGATTTTTTTGGAAAGCCATTTCACATCTCAGTGGCTGAGAATCCTCAGATAGAATCGTTCTTCTGGCAAATCTTGGGTACATGCATGCTTTATTTAAAGCAAAGATAAGGAAGTACTAGTAAAGAAAAATTAAGAAAAAAAAGAGACAATCATATTCTGCATAAAGTAAATCACCAGTGGCATCTTTCCTGATGTACCTAGGAAGTTGTTTCCTTTTGTTTCTATTAATTCTGTTTATGTCTAATAGTTGCAATATGCTGAAATAGTATTAATCTACATATCTGCTATGGCCTGAATGTTTGTGTTCCCCCCAAACATAGGTTGTACCTAGTCCTCAATGCAATAGTATTAAGAGGTGGGGTTAGGAGGTGATTAGGTCATGAAGAAAGAACCTTATAAGAGATTAATTCCCTTATCAAAGAGGCCTCAGATTGCTGGTTGGCCCCTTGCACCAGGTGAGGACAAAGAAGTTGCCATCTATGAGAAAGTAAGCCTTCTTTAGACACTAAATCTGCCAGCACCCTGATCTTGGACTTATCGGCTTCCAGAACTATAAGAAATCAATGTTTTTTGTTTACAAGCTACCCAGTTTATGGTATTTTGTTATAGCAGCTTGAATGAACAATGTCTGCAAGCATCATCAAGACAGGGAACCTGTCTGTTCACCAGTGTATTCTCTGAACCTAGCTCAACGCATGACACGTATTCATCTCAGTAAGTATTTTTACTCTCAGTGCCTATTTTTCTCGTAACACCTCCCAAGGCAGAAACTCCATCTAGAACTCTGTATGTCCAGTGTCTACAATGCCACTGTGCTGGACACATAGGTTCTCATGAAACATGTAAAGCAATAAATTAATGAAGATGGCCGGGCGCGGTGGCTCAAGCCTGTAATGCCAGCACTTTGGGAGGCCGAGACGGGCAGATCACGAGGTCAGGAGATCGAGACCATCCTGGCTAACACGGAGAAACCCCGTCTCTACTAAAAAATACAAAAAAAAACTAGCCAGGCGAGGTGGCGGCGCCTGTAGTCCCAGCTACTCCGGAGGCTGAGGCAGGAGAATGGCGTAAACCCGGGAGGCGGAGCTTGCAGTGAGCTGAGATCCGGCCACTGCACTCCAGCCCGGGCGACAGAGCGAGACTCCGTCTAAAAAAATAAATTAAAAAATAAATAAATAAATAAATAAATAAATTAAATTAAATAAATTAATAAATAAATAAATTAATTAATGAAGGCACGACACACATATCAAATATCATTCCAATATTCAGTTCACATTCTGATGTGCTATGAAGTTGTGCTGGAAATAAGTAGACATAGGTTGATGCCAAAGGAATTTGTGTTGCATTAAGACTTTGATTGTAAAAGTATTTAATGCTAGATAATTTACATTGTACAAGCTGCTTCTATAGAAATGAGAAAAGCCAGCAGGTAAAATAATAGAAAATTATTTCAGACATTTATCCAAATTTGGACCAGAATCTATTTTATTATGTATGAACTAAAGCATAAATACTTATATAATAAAATATTAGAAAATGCTGGCCGGGTGCGGTGGCTCATGCCTGTAATCCCAGCACTTTGGAGGCCAAGGTGGGTGGATCACTTGAAGTCAGGAGTTCAAGACCAGCTTGGCCAATATGGTGAAACCCCATCTCTACTAAAAAAACAAAAATTAGCCAGGCGTGGTGGCATGCATCTGTAATCCCAGCTATTCAGGAATTCAGGAGGCTGAGGCAGGAGAATGTCTAGAACCTAGGAGGTGGAGATTCCAGTGAGCTGAGATCACGCCACTGCATTCAAACCTGGGCAACAGAGACAGACTCTGTCTCAAATAAATAAATAAATAAATAGGAAATGCTGATAGATGTATGGTTTCGAAAATACAGAGATGATTTTATATTATACCTGTCACGGCAAGTTTGCCATGCAATTTTCTTCTAAATATATTTCTAGAGCTGGGTGCGGTGGTTTACACCCATAATCCCAGTACTTTGTAAAGCCAGCTCGGGAAGATTGCTTGAGGCCAGATATTTAAGACCAGCTTAAGCAACATAACATAGCAAGACTCACTCTCTACAAAATAATAATAATAAATAAATAAATAAATAAATAAATAAATAAAATAAATAATTAAATAAAGATAGATAGATAGATAGATAGATAGATAGATAGATAGATAGAAAGATAGATATGCGTGGTAGTGTTATCCCTTAGTCTGAGATAGTCAGGAGGCTGAGACAGGAGGATTGTTTGAGCCCAGGAGTTGAGGTCGCAGTGAATAACTGTGCCATTGACTCCAGCCCCGTCTCTAAAATAAATTAATAGATTGACAAACACATTCCTAATGAAATAAAGTGACTTTCATCTTTAACCCTTTATAGTCACAGTTGGTTTTATCAAAGATCCCAGCCCTTGGTTCTCTAACTGGATATATACAGACCCAGCAGTTGGTTTTTTACTGTTGTTTTAATTTGCTTTGGGAGATAGAGATAGGAAATTATGATAGAATACTGAATAAAAGAGTCTTTGACACAAAAACAAGCTTGCTTAGATCTGTTTAACATTTAAGGAAAGTTAAAACACCTTTCCTTTTTGCTGTTTTTACCTGATTCTTTAATATGCTAATATGTACTGAATATGGCCTGGAGGCGGGGGTGCAGGTGGCGAGGTTAGCACTCAATCTTGTTTGCGAGATATCCTTTGTTCTTGGAACTCAGATTAGCATCTCCCAGCACGACACAATTTGGAAAAGGCGACTCAATTCCTAAAGTACCTAATCTTTTCCGAAATAACATTTACAAAGAAAGGAAACTGTAACGTCGGGGCTGCTGCACTCAGACAATTTTTTACTTAATAGGCCACTCCCAGATCTTTCTTTTTAAGGATAGTAAGAAAAGCACAACTTTTACTAGGAAAAAAATGGAAATGTTAATGTAATGACAAACGTGAAATTTAGTCTTAAAGTAAAAAGAAAAAGTAATGACATGAATTAGTTACTTGTTATCAATATTTCATCAAACCTCAGAAAGTTGAGAGTTAAGTTATATTTGTTCTCCTCAGTTAAAATTTTTCTTTTTATGTCAGAGTCAATTGAGAGAGTTCCTAAAAGAGCACTGGATCCCTCCCTTCCGTCAGGTGAGTTTGTGTGTCTGCTTTGGACCCACAGAGACCTAGGTTTGCCTCTGGTTCTGTCCTTGACTGTTTCTGCTCTCATCATATTACATCAGTAATATCTAACTGCCAGATTTGTTGCTATTAGATATGATAATCAATGCAAAATCGCTCTGTCGCCAGGCTGGAGTGCTGTGGTGCAATCTCGGCTCACTGCAGCCTCCCACTCCCTGGTTCAAGAGATTCTCCTGCCTCAGCCTCCCAAGGAGCTGGGACTACAGGCACGCACCACCATGCCCAGATAATATTTTTGTATTTTTAGTAGAGACAGGGTTTCACCATGTTGGTCAGGATAGTCTTGAACTTCTGACCTCATGATCTGCCTGCCTCAACCTCCCAAAGTGCTGGGATTACAGGCATGAGCCACAGTGCCTGGCTTTTTTTTTTTTTTTTTTTTTTTTTTTTTTGACACAGGGTGTTGCAGTGTTGCCCAGGCTGAAGTGCAGTGGTGCGATCACAGCTCACTACAGCCTTGAATTCCTGGACTAATAGATTTTCCTGCCTCAGCCTCGTGAGTAGATGGGGTGACAGCCATGCACCAACACACCCAGCTAATATTTTAGAGAAGGAGTCTCACTATGTTGCCCAGGCTGGTCTAGAATTCTTGGGCTCAAGTCATCCTTCTGCATCCCAAAGTGCTTGGATAACAGATGTGAACCACTGTGCCTGGCCCAAAGCCCCTCTTTAGTGCTCAACAATTTTTTTTTTTTTTTTTTCTGCTTCATCTGACTGTTGAGGACTTTCATATACTTGGGGCGGCCATTTTTTGCCTTGTGTTGATAGATGATTGTTAAACAGGAATTTGTCTTAAATCTCTTTATGTTCCCATATATATCCCTGCTGTAAATATTTATTACTCCTCCATCTCAAGAAGGTAACAGAGCTTTGGTGTTCTGTTGGCTCAGTGATTTTTTGGTTACAGAATAAAAACTAAAAGTCACTAGATATCCAGAAGACAACTCGTGTTTCTTTTGTTTAAAAATCTTAGACTGAGGCCGGGCGCGGTGGCTCACGCCTATGATCCCAGCACTCTGGGAGGTCGAGGCGGGCGGATCACGAGGTCAGGAGATCCAGATCATCTTGGCTAACACGGTGAAACCCCATCTCTACTAAAAAAAAAAAAACAGAAAAAAACAAAAAATAAGGCGGGCAAGGTGGCGGGTGCCTGTAGTCCCACGTACATGGGAGGCTGAGGCAGGAGAAAGGCGGGAACCCGGAAGGCGGAGCTTGCAGTGAGGCAAGATCGCGCCACTCAACTCCAGAGTGAGACTCCGTCTCAAAAAAAAAAAAAAAAAAAAAAAATCTTACTCTGATTGAGTCAGAGAAGCCAGAGTCTACTGTTGTGCTTTGTTTTTGGGGAATGAGTGTGGTGAGGTGGAAGAGGCAGGTTATTCTAGGGAGAAACAGAAAAGAAGCCTAAGCAGAGAAAGCGTTTGGGCGACTGGCCCAAAACTGAGAAGTAGAATGGTGAGTTGTGGATCCCTGGAATAGCATCACACAGACTCCAGCTCTAGGTGAGGAGACCTCACACAGGGAACGGGAATGAACACTATGGGAGGGGAAGCACAAGTGAAACAGAGATAAAGGGATCAATAAGATGACCTTTGAAGACTCTTTCTGGACACCATCAAAAGACTATAAGCGGCCAGGCATGGTGGCTTACACCTGTGATCCCATTACGTTGGGAGGCCAAGCAGAGGATCACTTGAAGCCAGGAGGTGGAGACAAACCTGGGCTATATGGTGAGACTTTGTCTCTACAAAAAATAAATAGCCGGTGTGGTGGTGGGCACCTGTAGTCCCAGCTATTCAGGAGGCTGAGGTGGAAGGATCACCTGAGCCCAGGAATTGGAGGCTACAGTCAGCTATGATTGTGTTATTCATTATACTCCAGCCTGGGTGACAGAGCAAGACCCTGTCTCTAAAAATTTTTTTAAATAAAAAATAAAAAATTTGCTCTCTCTTGAGGGTGGGGAGGGAGAGAGGGAGAAAGACAGAGAGAGAGCCTCTAGAGAGAGACAGCAAGTAATAATTTATTTTTATTTTTCTGCTGGTAAACTGTACTCCTAGCACCTAGAACTATAGTGCCTGACAAAGTAAAGGAACTAAGTAAAGATGTATTTAATAATTGAATATGAAGTATGTTAATGACATGAAGGAGAAAAGATCAAGTAAAATGGGAAAAAGGAGAGGTCAGGAGGACTGAGGTTTCATAAGTGGGGAAGTGGGAGAAAAAGCATTATCACCAATAAAAATGTTAAGTTAAACGGCTGGCTGAGCCGGAAGTCTAAAGAGTTTAGCTTTACATTGGGAACTGATAAACACATGTTGAATTGAATGTTCAGCAGGCAATTGGAGATACAAGACTAAGAGTTAAGAAAGTAGTCAGAGCAGCGGGGCGCGGTGGCTCACGCCTGTAATCCCAGTACTTCAGGAGCCCGAGGCGGGCGGATTACGAGGTCAGGAGATCGAGATCATCCTGGCTAACACAGTGAAGCCCCGTCTCTGCTAAAGAATACAAAAAATTAGCCAGGCGTAGTGGCGAGCGCCTATAGTCCCAGCTACTCGGGAGGCTGAGGCAGCAGAATGGCCTGAACCCAGAAGGCAGAGGTTGCAGTGAGCCCAGATTGCGTCACTGCACTCCAGCCTGGGCAACAAAGCAAGACTCTATCTCAAAAAACAAAACCAAACAGAAAGTAGTCAGGGCTAGGAATAGAAGACTCGCTAGTCCCTCAATGGAAGTTGGTTAATGAATCCTTGAGAGATCTCAGATACAGAATAAATGTTGGAGGTGGGTGGTACTGAACTGGAAGAGACACGCACCTTTTCTGAAGTGATGTTCAAATGAACCTGTGAATAATCCTGGGGTTAAGTAAAATTTAGAAACAACTTCCAAATCTTTAGTACTGGTGTATTACTGTTTTCCAGCCTGTGGATTAGAGTTTTATCTATCTGAGACATTGTCAGTAAGCAGGACACTTCACTACAAAGGTCCCAGGAAGATTCAAAATATTCAACTTTGTAGTCTACAGCCAGTAAAATCTTTTCTCAGTTATACAAAATATTGTGGGTCCAAAGTCCAGGACCCATTTGATTCGGTTAAAATGCATTAATTTATTACGTGATAAGCACAGACGTACAATTAAATTCTGCTTACATCCTTCCCTTTCTCCAAAGAGCACAAATTATATGTGTTCTTTGTTGGTCCTTAGGCAAGGATTCATAAGACCCTTCACTTTTTGGGATAATAAAAAAATCATAATGATGATTGAAGTTATCAGTATTTACCACTTTCGAAGCATTGCAGATAGCTGTTTGGATGGTCAGTATGTCACTATATGGTTAACACACTCGTCACAAGTAAGTCACTGCCATTAATGAACAGGATTTAGAAAACTTTTGCCAACATGGCACTTTTGAGTACAAAAAGTAAATTAAAAGGTTTACAAGAAGATATAGTAAAAACAAACAAAAACTGTAGTAAAACAGATTAGTAGTCAAAATCACTGGGAAAAAAATAGCCAATTTAAATCTTTCTTTATACTTCTATTTCAGATGTTCACAAGTCTTAGTTTGGGTCGCTACAGCTAAGTACCATAGACTTTGGGTGGCTTGGAAACTTTGGATATTTATTTCTTAGTTCCAGAGGCTGGAAGTCTGAGATCACGGTTGAGCTCGGCTGAGGATTCTCTTCGAGGCTGCAGACTGCCAACCTCTCGTCGCATCCTGACATGTAGAAGGAGTGTGAGAGAGATCTTTGGGGCCCTTTTTATAAGGGCAGTATTCTCAATCATGAGTGCTCCCCCCTCATGACCTAATTACCTCCCAAAGGGCTCACTTCCTTTGGGGACGAATGAAAGCTGCTCCAATGTATGAATTTTTGGGGCACACATTCAGTTCATTGCAAGATGTTCCCTGTATGTATGGCTGTTTAATTATTAATGCTGTTTCTCTTGTATTCATAATGTTCTGTAGTATAATAAACAGTGCCCCATAAGCAGCAGAAATGAAGAACTGAAGCACTGGTTTTGCATGCTCCTAGGGAGCTGCTAAACATATTTTCTCTATGATGAGCCTGATGCCACTACAGTCACCTTAAAAACTGGATCCATTCCCGAGAGGGAGTGAAAGAGATCACTGACTCGGCTAGGAGGAATGATGCCTGTGGTCCTGAAGAAAGTTTTCAGTAATCTACATTCTACATACCTCTGAAGAAAACACGATGGTATTTGAGAACCAGAACTGAAACAATGGAAACTGGAAATGACTGCAATTCCATTTCAGCTGACAGCTTGATACCCATTCACGAAAGGCTAATTAAGGCTTCACAGGATTCATATTAAATTTATTATGGCTGTAAATGTTTTCCTGGAATGTCACATTGTAGAGTAATAGGTATTAATTTTTCTCATATCCTTCATTTATTGAACAGAAAAGCACTGTGTCCCAGTTTTGACACATATTAGCTCTAGATCCTTGAACAAATTATGAAACTTCTCTGAGTCTTCAATTCCTCAGCTGGAAAAATGGGGATAATGGTAGCCCTCAGGGTTGATGTGTGTGATAAACAATACATAGAAAATCTCCTAGCATCTAAAGGGATACAATAAATATGAACTCACATGTGAGGTTTTTTTTTTTTTCTCCCTATTCTCTTGCTGCCACTCCATTTACCTCCAGGTATAATGACCAAAAGCTGAGAGAGGGCCCCCAGTGTGCATGGGTGGCAATTCCTTGTGTATTCCCCAGCACTAAATTTGTATCCTATTAGTGTCTCAGCTTGATAAGCCACTCAAAGTATCCCTACAATGATGAGAGAATTTCCTTTAAGTTTGGGGGTAGATGAGTTCTTTTAATTCTGAGGATGAAAATAAATAGCCAAAGTACTGTAATTATCAAGATCCTAAAGATAATCGCGCACACACCCCTTTACAATATCAGCTGTTGTCACAGCTTCTCAGAAAAGTAATTTATCTCCTTTCCTCAACAAGTAAAAGTCAATTTGATGTCTCTAAGCAATTGCATGTAAAACTTTCTAAGTGTAAAATGTTTTGAAAAAAACAAAATTTTCAGCTACGAAGTCAACAGGGGCTTATTGTGAAAATCAAGCATTTGGAAATATTTTTACAAACATTCACATGAAGTTGCCTTAAGTCCAGCTCTGTAAACCCCCCCAAAATGAGACAAAGGTGTAAGCTAAAAAGGTTAAGCATAACTAATGAATTAAGTGTATACCTAAAGTAAAGCTATTTGTAATACTTTGACAGAATGACTAGTTATGAGACTCTGAAGCAGAAATGAGGAGAAAAGCTCCACAGACATGTGGGAAGGGTGAGATACCTCCCTCCTCTCCTGAAAGGGGGGGCCCATCAACTCATACAGTAGTTCAGGCTTCTAGTCCTTCCCATAATCGAATAAGAGCTCTGAGGAAGCTGCCTTGCCCCAAGTTGCCATTATTTTGTAGATTGCCCCCACACAACTCCAGCAAGAGCTCCCACCATCTCTGAATCTGTGTTGGCAACTGCTCAGCAACTGGAAGCGTTCCTCCTGTGTTGACCAAGGTAGCTTTTCCACTCCCTACATTGCTACACTGCTTGTTGACTTGAGGCCAAAATGCCTTCTAAGGAGAAAAGTTAAGGAAGTTTAATCAGGGTTTTGAAATTCAAACCCTAAAGAACCTTGTAAATTTGATAGCAATCACCAAATTGCCTTCTAAAAAGGAAGTAGCACTTTATAATTCCATGAAGTTTTCTGATATCTTTTGACAAAATTATATCTCATTCATTTTTTAGTTTCAGCCAATCTTTTTTTTTTTTTTTTTTTTTTTTTGAGATGGAGTCTCTCTCTGTCGCCCAGGCTGGAGTGCAGTGGCCGGATCTCTGCCTCCCGGGTTTACGCCATTCTCCTGCCTCAGTCTCCCAAGTAGCTGGGACTACAGGCGCTTGCCACCTCGCCCGGCTAGTTTTTTTTGTATTTTTAGTAGAGACGGGGTTTCACTGTGTTAGCCAGGATGGTCTCGATCTCCTGACCTTGTGATCCGCCCATCTCAGCCTCCCAAAGTGCTGGGATTACAGGCTTGAGCCACTGCACCTGGCGTTTCAGCCAATCTTATTTCTCAATATTTTTTATTTTTAAAAGTAGTGTTATTATAAAAGGACACAAAGTTTTGCACATGCTTGTAAACTGTTTGTATTTTTGTTTTCTTTTCTTCTTTTTTTTGAGGCAGAATCTCACTGTCGCCCAGGCTGGAGTACAGTGGCACGATCTTGGCTCACTGCAACCCCTGTCTCCCAGATTCAAACAATTCTCTTGCCTCAGCCTCCCTAGTAACTGGGATTACAGGTGCCTGCCATCGTGCCTGGCTAATTTTTGTATTTTTAATAGAGACGGGGTTTCATCATGTTGGCCAGGCTGGTCTCAAACTCCTGACCTCAGGTGATCTGCCCACCTCGGCCTCCCAAAGTGCTGGGATTACAGGCGTGAGCCACCGTACCTGGCCCTTGTATTTATTGTATGAATTGCTTGTTTATGATCTGTGTTCTATTTTAAAATAGTTTTTTTTGGGTACTGATCCATAGGCATTTTTTGTAACATATTCTGGATAGTCTCCCTTTTAAAAAATAACACGTTGCACTAATTTTCTGTCCATTGCCCTATTTACGGTTTCCACCGTAAAGATGCTCTACATGTTCAGGAGTCTGTGATGAACCTGTCCCCAGTGCCACCATCCACCTCACCTCACCGTCCAGGCTGTGGTAAAAGAGACTGAGCAACTAAAACCCCTGAAACTTTGACAAAACTGGCAGAATATAAGGACATCATCATTTATGAAGTTGCAAATAAGCTTCCTGGTAGACTTGACTTCCTTTTTTGTACAATCACAATAGTGGGAAAATCATCACTATGGATATTTACATATGCAAAAATGTAGCTGAGACTCTAGTCTGAAATAGAAATTTTGGAGAAGTATGACTCTGCTTACTGCAACTAAACTGCTTTCTGCTAATGTGATACATTTTCTACACCGTGGACAGTCATAGTTCTAAGTCAGGATTTAGACTGCTTAGACACTGTGGCTTATTCTTTTGTTTTGAGACATAATCTCACTTGTAGCCCAGGCTGGAGTGCAGGGGCACGATCTCAGCTCACTGCAGCCTCTGCCTCCCAGGCTCAAGCGTTTCTTCTGTTTCAGCCTCCTGAGTAGCTGGGATTACAGGCGTGCGCCACCACGCCTGGCTAATTTTTTGTATTTTTAGTAGAGCCAGGGTTTCACCATGTTGGTCAGGCTGGTCTCGAACTCCTGACCTCGTGATCCACCCACCTCAGCCTCCCAAAGTGCTGGGGTTACAGGCTTGAGCCACTGTGCCTGGTCCACTGTGGCTTATTCTCTTTGAGATGCACATGTTCTTTAAATAATTGCTTATAGGAGATAAAACTCCAAGACAGCCAGAAGACTGCACTGGCAGGACTTTCTCCTTGAGTTGGAGCAAGAATTGTATCTAAAAACCATTAGCTTAGTCAAGCTCAGTCATGAGTCAGATAGTGTTTAAAATTGAACTCGATGTTCTCTGACCAATGTGTCAAATTAAAAAAAAAAAATTGAACTCGACCTTGAAAACTTTTTTTAAAAAGAAACCTTTTGAACATCATGTACTGTAAAAGAAAAAAAAAATTTTTTTAAGTTTTAAAAATTATTCTAAGAGGATGTTATAAGAAAGTGGCCTTGTGTCACTTTATAGGTAGCTCCAGTCCTGGGATTCACCTACTGTGATCTGATCTGATTGTCTCCCTAACACCCTTATGAGTAGGTCTCTCCTACAAGGAGTAGACATTCTTGCCATCAATCATGGTAGAAAAGGCTGTACTTGGCACAGAACAGGAGAATTTAGAAGGCAGGCCCTACAATGGGGATGAGGAAGAAATACTTTGGTGTATTATAGAGTATACATTAAGTGCTGAAAGGCCTGCCATGGTAATGTGGGGGAACTTGGCCTTTACCTGTCACTTGTGTGCAGAGGCCACAGTCTATGAAACAATAGCATTTATCTCAGAGACTGCACCACCATACTAAAAAAAACAAACCTAGCAAAACAGGGCCAGCCCTATATGTACACTGCCTGAAAATTATAATTTTAGGGACCTTTCAAAGACCTTGCATGTCCCAAGAGTCCTCCCCTCCTTTGTGGCTTTTCCCCTCCCAGCTTAGTAGAAGAAATCTTCTACCAAAAGGCTGAATTAAATATACATATATTGGGAAATCATTTCTCCAAAACAATGACCAAAAACACTAATCCAGAGAGGACTAAAGACTTTTAATTATATCACCCTACTTAAGCCTTTGTCAGTTTCCACAGGAATATAAAATATTTACATAATAGCAATCATGTGCCCCTACAATAATATATCTTGAATTTTTAAAAATTAATGTTACACAGATCAAAAGCCCCTCCCATCACAGAGAGTTACATACTCATACATGTATGTATGAGTTACATACATCTCAGAAAGAACAATGATTTTGGCCTCGGGTGCTTCCCTTTGAGTCACAGTTCCAATGTAGGCAGTACAGCCCTAGACCACCTGACTCTGTTCCTTCCTTTCTACCATGACTGGCTTGCAGGGTGAGTGAGAGGAAAAGGCACAATGCATGGTGGGTGGCTGACTCATGGTGGGCAATGACTGGTAGTTAATATTTTTAGTGTTATTTTTAAAGTCAACATTTTACTTCCTGAATTGATGGTTTTGGGGGCAAGCACTGTGCCAAACCTTCTTTACAACAGAGACTGCTTTAATTCTAATCACCCTTCAAGAAAAGCTGTATTATCTCACTTTACACCTGACACAAAAGAAGCCCACTGTGGTGATGCCACTTGCTCAAAGTCACACAGCAGGTCAACAGAAGAGGCAGCTTTTGAACTAGGTTGGGGTCAACAGTAGTCACTACTGGCCACTACCACATAGGAAACAAACATCACCTCAGAACAGCAGATAGCCTCTCTCCTTTGCACATTACTTTGCAGATTCAAAAAGTCCGGAAGGCCAGAGTGGATGAGGTGAAATACAGTTCTGTTTTTTTTTTTTTTTTTTTTTTGAGATGGAGTCTCGCTCTGTCACCCAGGCTGGAGTGCAGTGGCTCGATCTCGGCTCACTGCATGCTCCGCCTCCCAGGTTCACGCCATTCTCCTGCCTCAGCCTCCTGAGTAGCTGGGACTACAGGCGCCCGCCACCTCGCCCGGCTAATTTTTTTTTTTTTTTTTTTTTTTGTATTTTTTAGTAGAGACGGGATTTCACCATGTTAGCCAGGATGGTCTCGATCTCCTGACCTCGTGATCCGCCCGCCTTAGCCTCCCAAAGTGCTGAGATTACAGGCGTGAGCCACCGCGCCCGGCCCAGTTTTGGTTTTTAAGATTATGAAGAAGAAGTCAATGAAGAATCCAGGAGAAATTAAAAGAGCAAAGTAAACCTCAATACCAATCAGTTCAGATAAATTCCTCCAAACTCTTTCACTATCCTGATGTCTCAAGAGCCACGTCTAAAATTACAAAATCTGTGTAGGTTATGTCAAAGGCAATCTGTAGAAAGGGCAAAGAATACGAATAATCTGAACCTGCTGATTTTTTTTTTAGACAGAATATCGCTCTGTCGCCCAAGCTGGAGCGCAATGGAGCCATCTCAGCGCACTACGACTTCCGCCTCCAGGAGTTCAAGTGATTCTTCTGCCTCAGCTTCCTGAGTAGCTGAGATTACAGGTGCGCAGCACCACGCCTGGCTAATTTTTGTATTTTTAGGAGAGATGGGGTTTCACCATGTTGGTCAGGCTGATCTGGAACTCCTGACCTCTTGATCCGCCTGCCTCAGCCTCCCAAAGTGCTGGGATTACAGGTGTGAGCCACCACGCCCCGCCAGTTTTTTTTTTTTTTTGTTTTTTGTTTTTAAGTAAGATCGGGAAAATAACAAATGGTACCTCCTAGGGCTGTTGTTACAATGAAGACAAATACCAGAGCACTTTGGGAGGTGGAGGCTAGTGGATCATTTGAGGTCAGGAGTTCGAAATCAGCCTGGCCAACATAGTGAAACCTCATCTCTACTAAAAATACAAAAACTAGCTGGGCGTGGCGGGGCGCGCCTGTAATCCCAGCTTCTCGGGAGGCTGAGGCAGGAGAATCGCTTGAGCCCGGAAGGCGGAGTTTGCAGTGAGCCAACATCATGCTACTGTATCCCAGCCTGGGTGACAAAGCGAGATTCTGTCAAAAAAAAAAAAAAAAAAAAAAAAAAAAATACAAATACCAAAAAACTCATCACAGATGAAGGACTTTGTTCCAGTTCGTGACACATTGCCAACTTTGAATTACATCCAAGTCCGTGGGTCTTCTCTCTCGGGTCATTTGATCACACGTGATTACACTGCTCAGTGCCCAAAGGTTGGAGCTATGACCTGAATGTTTCTAGACAAGGAATTATTTGACAAACACATTATAAAAAGTAGTCAGAGCCATCCAAGTAAGAGGACGTAAATAACGTAGGGTTTTTCCTATGGCGAGAAAAGAAAAGGCAAAAAGCACGTTCCACCTTCGTTCTCCCTAATTATCTCCTTCAAAAGATAAAAAGTACGAACACATTTGCCCTTGAAGGGCAGAGCCACGGAATTAAGGAGCTCTCTGAACACTCCGCCCCTTCTGATAGGGACCAAGCCTTCTGCTGAGCCTTGTGTCACAGTCAGTCCGCGGCGCGACACGCCTCAGTATTTACTTCTCCGCCTGCCAGCCGGCGGGGAAGGGGAGTACCCGGCCACCCCTCACTTTAGCTCCTGCAGCTTTCCAAACAAACCAGGGCGGGATGGGAGTGTCTTCTTGGCTGTGGAAATCGATCCTCCTACCTTGTCCTGAAGCCACCCGCCGCCTTTCCTCGTCCCTCCCTTCGCGGTGATTTTCCAGTCTCAGCGCCCGGCGAGGGCGCGCGGCTGGTGTCCGCCCCGCCCGAAAGGTAGGGATTTGGCTGCGCTCCCGCCTCGCCCCCCTACCTCCCCTGGGATAGCGAGGCCCGCAACCTCCCACCACTTTGCACCTTCCTCCTCGAATTTGGGGGCGGCCGCGGCCACCGTGCAACTGGCGCCAGCCGCGTAGCAGGAGGAGCTTCCCGCGACTCCGGAGGCGCTCAGCGCAGTCGCCCGGGATCCTGGCTGGCGGGAGCCTGAGAGTCCCGGCAGCGCTGCTCCCCCGCCAGATCCGGGGGGAAGGAATCGTGCCCGCGCCGCCCCTGGCCCGCGCCACCTTCCTCTGGTTTCCGCCGGCCTCGGGCTTCTGCGGCCCGATGCGGCAGGCGCCGCGAGAGAGGCAGCAGCCGGCTGGAGTGAGCGGCGCGGACGGGCTGAGAGCAGCGGCCCCCCCAGGTCGCGGAGCCCGGCGCGCCTCTGCGGTCGTCGCTCCTGGGCCTCGGCGGGTCACTTTCGCCGGCCGGCTTCGCTGCGGGTTTGCATTGCCCGGGTGAGGGAGATTTGGGGTGCAGGGAGACCGCGTCCTGGGCCGGGGTCCGGGCGGCCTGGGGTCTGTGCTGCCTGGACCCTCCGGCTTTGCAGCCTCTGAGGCTCAGGGTTGGGGGTGGGGACACGGAGCGCTGTTTACCCCTCCACATATCCTGCCAGCACCAAGGAGGTGGCGTGCGGAGGCGTAAGGGGGCCATGAGCGCTGGGACCCGCGAGCCACCCGGGGTGCGCCGCAGCCACCGCCGAGAGGGCGCCCGGGAATCCTGGAGCCCCAGTGAAGGGCGGGAGGGGCGCGCAGCCTCGCGGGTAAGCCCAGGAGCCGTGGGGGCCGAGATAATCTGCTCTGGGACCCTCTTTTGTCAAATCGCCGGCGGGGTTGTGCAGTTGGGAAGCCAAGAGGAGAGTCTAGCTCCTCGTTCACTATTGTTTTTTTGTAAAAGGGTCTGTACGCAAGGAGGGTTGAGGGGTCTGGAAGGTTCTGGTCTCTTACTGTATAAAGTTTTTCGAGAAACCTTTCTTCCCTCCACAGTAGAACCAGACCTAACAAAACAAGCAGCGAGGCAGTTTAGGAGAAAGGAGGACGGTGAGTAAATTGCAGTGTTTGGGCTGCTGTTAATTTTCAAGATAAGGGCGAAGCAGCTTGTCATTTTGCGGCCGCCTGTTCCGGAGATCCCAGCAATCTCAAGCGTCTTTCTTGTGTGCTGTTATTTTGGCTTAAAAGAAAACCTATGAAAAGCGACGCCTGGAAGCCAAAAACAAACCCAAAGCACCTTCTTTGAGGATTTTTAGTAGCGGGGGTTGGCGGGGGCGGTGGGGAGGAGCAGGCGGGGGGAAGAGGTTGCCGTTGAAAGATGATGTTTAAAAACACTGTGTGGGGGTAGGGATGAAAATAACATGGTGACTGCTAGTGTATCCGAAATCACACCGATTCTAAACTCGCAAGTCCCATTTGCCTTACGAGGACCAGCTGGGTGCTATGAGTGGGTGGATAGTTAAGGAAACTGCAGAGCTGCTGGAAGCTCCTCGTGCTCTGTGGTCTGGTGTCCACGCTGACCTTTGAGCCTCATAATTCTTCGGGTCTCCAGTGGCCACCTCTTTTAGGCTAGCCCGAATGTTTGACTTTCCGGTCCTCAATCTTCCTCACCTAGCTACAGACCATAAAACTGTCTTTTTATTTACAGGGAGATGTTAAATATTTGGGAAAATCTGCTCAGGCTGCCAGGTTATTTTCCGTTTGAAAGCATGCCGATTTGACATTTGCAAGTTGGTTGTTGCTTCTTTTTTGTTTCACTAAGAACGCTTTTCATACCAAGATCTGCAAAAAAAGATGTTATTTAGTTTATTGTCTCCGAGTAAGGCCAAATTCCACAGAGGCTTTGGCAACTTTGCTTATAAGAAGAGAATTTTTCTAGAAAGTGTTGCCTTGGTCTGGTTTCCTAAGTTGTTCTCGTGGTCATGTAGACTGGGACGGGAGATCTTGATTCCTTGTGATGTGAACTGTATTTTTACTATAGTTCCTCAAGTCCCAGATAGCACCATATGTTGTTTACATGGTGCAGTAAAATGGGACTGCAATTTTGACTACATTGCAGCAGATTTGTTGGAGATAATTTGTTCTTATGCCCTAAATTAATTAAAAAAAAAAAATAAAAACCTTTGAGGCTCAAGAATAGACAGCATTGACAGAAGAATACCATTAAGAGACATACCGTTTAAAAACTTCAGTCTGTCTCCTGTGAAATTGTAAATTGTAGGTGTTCTTATTCAGTGGCAGAGGACTGGATTTCACAGCTGTTTTCTTCTGTTGGGGACATTTCTGTGTTCCACATCATGTGGGACCTTATGGGAGAAGAAGTGAGTAATGCCATGTTTCCCACCTTTCCCTGATGAGCATCATCTGCTAACCATGCAAACTGCCAGATGGCTTCCATGGAAATTGTGCTTCCATCCAGGATTGGGGACCAGAGATCTGTTTAGCCTGCATTTTAGGTGATGCTTATTGAGAAGGTGAAGGAAGCATGGAACTCCTATTGGGTGCCCACTCTGATTTTTGGTGTGTTTTCATATGCTATTTTATTTAATCTTCCTGACAAAACTGCTGCAAGAAAGGAATTTTTAGCCACATTTATAGCTTAAAAAACCAAGATTGACTTAGGTTGAGTTGCAGTGGCTCACATAAAGGTCTGACTCTACCTCTGCCTACACCGTCTCAGGAATCCTCTGTAGTATACATTATGCACAAATTCTTCCATTTCCTGTGCATATCTTTCTCCTTTGCCTGGCATATTCTCAGTTTATATATACCTTGGTCTGAATATACCTTTCTAGTTATCCCCAGGCTGGGCTTCTTGAATAGGTGGTCTGTGTACTTTGCCTTCCTTGTGACAACTTTAGACTTTCACCAGCCAGGTACCTTCTATCTTCTGCACATCTCTGATGTGCCACTTAGGTGAGCAGGGTCTGGCAAAATCTAGGAGTTTATGCTGTCTTCAATGGACATATTCCAAAAGTCCTTTCCTTTCTGCATACATCTCAAGCTACATGTTACCTGGAAGAAATTTTCCCAGGGTTACATTCCCACCCTCACAGTTGAAATGAAACATTCTCTCCTGTCTGTCCCAACTGTGATGGATCATAGCACACATCACACATCACAGTTTCCAGTTGAACCCTTAGAGGTTGCCCATGCCATTGTGGGGTAGCTGGAGTTCTTTCCTCTGATGGTGACACCTCAGTACTGAATTAGCTGCAGTGTCTCAGACTTGGTCAGGAACTTGACTGTCCTATAATCAGGCTAAGAAGTGCTGAGATTCTGGCAGTGAGGTTATGAAACTAAAAGATAACAGGATCAGTAAGACCTGGTTTTCTTCCTTGTGCCCATGTTTCTTTTTCTTGGAGAGATTTTGGTCATCTAGGGGGATTGCCCAGTTTACCTTTTTACTGCCACAAACTTTCGTATCTGACCAGGGGCTTTCCTCTTCCTTGACCACTGAGAAGGAGGGAAAGGAAAGCACCTAGCCCATAGGAGATTTTCTTAAAAACACTGAAAAGCTGAGTGAAAATTTACCTTCTCCCCCGTTTTCTTTTTCCCCTTCTTATATGCTTGGCCTAAGACAAAGTATACAGATAGCATCATTGCATACTTTCCAATGTATTTAGTGCTGGGCTTTGAAAGAAGTTTTAAACATTGATTTACTTTTTATTTGGTTGGGAATGGAAAGATCTTTAGGAGATGATGAGAACAAGGCCCCCAGATGAGGAGATGGCAAGGAAGCTGGAGATTCCTCCAGAGGTGGGTTATTCTCACCTTCCACACGTTGTGGAAACAGGCCTGGAGTTCTTATGGCTGTGGGTCAGAGTCACTATGCTGAAAGATGGGGGCAATAAGGGAGCAGAAAGTGTTTTTTTCAGTGGACTTTGGATGATATTCCATGTGATCATTGAGGTGGGACTTCCCTAATGGTCAACCAACATTTACTGAGTGTCCACCATGTAACAAGAGGTGTTCTTGTGGTGGGGGGAGGGGAGTGGGGAACGTGCCCGTGTTGGACACAGCAAAGCCCCTGCTCTTACAGAGCGTATGTTTTATGGGGAACAGAGTCAATAAATAAGATACAAGTACACAAAGCAGTGTATTTCAGATAGAATGAGTGTCACAAAGACAGTACATTACGGAGGTGTGATCGAGAGGGGTATAGAGGAAGCTACTTTAGAGCGGTCAGAGCGCTTATCCCAGGAGGGGATATTTGAGCTGAGATGTGGATGATGAGAAGGAGCCAGGCAGGTGGAGCACAGAAGGTTAAGGGCATGGCAGATAGAGGTACCAGCACCTGCAAAGGCCCTGAGACATGAGTGAACTTGGGTTGTTTGAGAAACAGAAGGTGCAGTGTGAGAAGAGAGTAGTTAAGACAACAGGTAGTGAAAAAAGAGTGCAAAAGAGGGAGTGGGAGGAGATGCAGTCAGTAAGATAGGAAGGCAGATTTTGTGGAATTTGAATTGTATTCTAAATAGAATGGGGTGCCTGGAGATTTTTGATGAGAGCCTAATTCAGTCTTCACCCAGTGGTGTTGGGCTTTCCTGTCTCTTCTTTTTCTTTGTTTTTGAGATGGAGTCTTGCTCTGTCGCTCAGGCTGGAGTGCAGTGGCTCTATCTCTGCCCACTGAAACCTCTGCCTCCTGAGTTTCAGTGATTCTCCTGTCTCAGCCTCCCAAGTAGCTGGGATTACAGGCACACGCCACCACACCTGGCTATTTTTTTGTATTTTTTTTTTTTAGTAGAGATGGGGTTTCGCCATGTTGGCCAGGCTGGTCTTGAACTCCTGAACTCAGGTGATCCACCCACTTCAGCCTCCTAAAGTGTTGCGATTACAGGCGTGAGCCACCACACGTGGCCCCTTTCCTGTCTCTCTGTCTCTGTTTCTCTCTCTCTCACACACAAACACACAAATTTCTACTCATAGTTGCCTTTGTTTCTTCCCACTAATTGGCCATAACTGATTTCCCCTCTCTTTTCCCTAGGGCAGAGCACAGGAACATCACAAAGACAGGCAGGGCTCAGAGAAACCTGTACAGTATTCCTTTTATCCTCTTGTCCTTTGATTTCAGGATGTCTCATCATCACCACTCTATTAGTATCTAGGGAGGCTTGGCACAATTTTTAGAGAGAAAATTATTTTTGAGATTCTTTGGCCCATTGTTAACTTACATACTTAACTAACATACAAAACAACTAACTTTTGCCTCTTCTGATTAACACAGTGACATAAAACCTGAAACCTCAGGAGCCCGATCTCACATTCATTGATATCCAAGGGCTTAAAGTAAAAGGATGGAGAAAAGTCCGGCAAGCAAATGGAAAACAGAAAAAAGCAGGGGTTGCTATTCTAATTTTAGACAAAACAGACTTTAAACCAACAAAAGCCAAAAAAGACAAAGATAGTGATATGGTTTGGATCTGTGTCCCCACCCAAATCTCATATTCAATTGTAATCCTCAGTGTTGGAGGTGGAGCCTGGTGGGAGGTGATTGGATCATGGAGGGCAGTTTCTAATGGTTTAACACCATCCTCGTGGGTGCTGTTCTTGTAATATTGAGTGAGTTCTCACAAAATCTGGTTGTTTAGCCGCCACCCCCCAACCCAGTCCCACCTTTCCTCCTACTCCAATTATATAAGATGTGCCTGCTTCCCCTTCACCTTTTGCCAGGAGGTTTCTGTAAATTTCCTGAGGCCTCCCAGCCGTGCTTTCTATACAGCCTGAAGAACCATGAGCCAATTAAACCTCTTTTCTTTGTATATTACCTAGTTTCAGGTATTTCTTTCTTTCTTTTTTTTTAAATAGGGTCTCACTCTGTTGAACCAGCTGGAGTGCAGTGGCACAATCATTGTTCACTGAAGCCTCAACCTCATGGGCACAAGCAATCTTACCATGTCAGCCTCCTAGGTAGCTGGGACTGCAGTACACACCGCCACACCAGGCTAATTTTTAAAAAAGTTATTTGTAGAGATGGGGTCTCACTGAGTTGCCCAGGCTAGTCTTGAACTTCTGGGCTCAAGCAATCCTCCTGCCTCGGACTCCCAAAATGTCGGGATTACAGGCATAAGCCTCTGTGCCCGAACTCAGGTATTTCTTTATAGCAGTGTGAGAATGAACTAATACAGATGGGCATTATATGATGGTAAAGGGTTCAATTCAACAGGAAAACCTAACTGTCCAAAATATATATGCCGTCAACACAGGAGCACCCAGATTCACAAGGTAAGACCTATGAAGAGTCTTAGAGTTCCACACAATCACAGTGGGAGACTTTAACACCCCACTGGCAGTATTAGACAGATAATCAAGGCCAAAAACTAGCAAAGATATTCAGGACCTGAACTTGACAGAATGTACCTAATAGACATCTACAGAACTCTCCACCAAAAAATGACAGAATATACGTTCTTCTCATCTGCACATGGCACATACTCTAAAATCAACCACACAAATGGATATAAAACAATCCTCAGCAAATTCAAAAAAACGAAAATCATACCAACCACACTCTCAGACCACAACACAATAAAAATACAAATCAATACTAAGAAAATAACTCAAAACCATACAATTATATGAAAAGTAAAGAACTTACTCCTGAATGACTTTTAGGAAAACAGTGAAATTAAGGCAGAAATCAAAACATTCTTTGAAACTAATGAGAACAAAGATACAGTATACCAGACCTCTGGGACACAGCTAAAGCACTGCTAAGAGGGATGTTTATAGTGCTAAATGCCTACATCAAACATTCAAAAAGATCCCAAATTAACAACCTAACTTCACATCCAGAGGAACTAGAGGAACAAGAGCTAACCAAGCCTAAAGCTAGCAGAACACAAGAAATAACCAGTAGCAGACTTGAACGGATGGAAATTGAGACAGAAAACAAACAAAAACCAAAATAAAACAAACAAAACAAAACCCCCATGCAAAATGCCATATAAACACAGACCTCTTGTCTTTGCACTGATTCTATGAAATCCCCTTTCCCCTACCATTAGATTGTAGTCTTAAGAGGTATCAGCCTGTTGCTTCTGACCTCTTAATGGAGTTTTCACCTTAGGAAATATTCCATTGCAAATATTTAGGCAGGAAACACCTAGAAGGAAGTCCCAAATCCTTTTATTAAAATCTTATGCAACTCTAATATGTAAGAGTCCTTATTGTATTAAGGGGTGGAGGAAGCAGATATAGGGAATGTGTACATTTTCTACAGTTAGCATAGGGCCAAAGAATAAAAGGAGATCATAGATTTTTTTTTTCATTCCCTCTGTTTTGTGGATAACTCATTGCATTTAAAAACTGTCAGATGGGTTTTCCAGTTGCATTTAGAGGAGAGCAGTGAGGTGATAGATAATACAGGCATTCGAGTAGGGTACAAATGCATTTTTCAACTACATTTTAGAGCAGCAATTAAATATAATTTATAATCTTAGTTACTTGATAGATTGTGATAGTTAAAGGAGCTTTCTGTTGTAAATGATCTTGTGAGATAAAGGACATTGCTGTCAAAATATTTTTAATATTTAAAGCCGATATTTCAGGTAGATGTCAAAGTGATTTAGCTAATTATTCTTGTTTTATCCCAGCTATGCTACAGTTAAATGATAAATAATTGGATTTTTTGATAAACAGGATGTAAGGAGATATGTGTGTTTTCTGATCATCAAGTAACTATAAGTATTTTGCAGGTACTGAATTTTCTGGAGGACAAATCTGACTCTCTTATTGCAAAAAACTTTTTTTTTTTTTTTTTTTTTTTACAAATTTGCTGTGTATGGCTCTTCTGCTTTAGTCATAGAAAAAAAGATCATATTCTTACAAAAATCTTATATTCAAGCTCTCTAATTATGACCATCAATATTCCTGGACATATACCTTTCATAATAACCTTCCTCAAGCATGATTTTCGTTACTTTTCTTCTGCTCAAAAATCCAGAGAATTTCTCCCACTGATTTTTGAGGTTTTCTGCCATCTCATGTTGCTAACTTTATTGTCCTGTTTGACCCTGTAGCCACGCAGGCCTCCTAGTGCTTTAGCTAAGGCTGTTCTTTGACACTCAGTGCCATTCTTCTTCCCCGTCACACTCTATCATCTAAGCCAGATTAGAACATGTGTTCAGTTTCCAGCTTCATGGCTTATCACTGCATGATTCTGAACAATTTGCCTAACTTCTCTGAGCCTTACTTTCCTTATCTATAAGTTTGAAATAATATCCACATCACAGTAATTACGACAATGGAAAAAACACATACAAATATTTGAGCATAGTTTCTGCCAAATGTCAAATATTTAATCAGTGTTATCTGCCACTATTACTATTATAACTCTGTTTTTGGAGCTATTATGACAATTCTTTTCTTCCTCAATTAGTTAAAAATTGACTTTCTCCAGAAAGTCTTTCTGATTGGTCTTATATACCTCTAATTTTTTCTCAGGTCTATTTCCTCTTAGCACCTGGCTTCCCTTTGGACTATGTTAAACAACCTATGTTATTATATTTCATCATTCTTTAGTGAATAGCAACAAATACTTGACATCTATCATGTGCCAAGTACTCTGCTATTATAAAGGGATCCATGGACATATAGTAGAGGGATTCAGTGTGTGTGTGTGTGTGTGTGAGCATGTATGTACATATGTTTTTAAGTGGAGTTGGGGGAAGAAAATCTGTAGGTTGAATAGAGCTATGAATGTTTCAGAATAAACTAGGCTTAAGGAGCAAAAATCATTCTCTCCAAATGACCTTGAAAAAACTTAACATTTTAAAATCTGAGATGTGGTTGTTTTGTGGTTCAAAACATAGGAGCATTGTAGTTATCTCTGTCCTTGAAACAGCTTTACATGTGCTTTCTTGGACTCCTGTGTGTCATCATCCAAATGCAGGGTAGAGATAGAAAGGGAAGTCCTCCTTGAAGAACGGAATCCCAACAGATGATTGCAATTTATATCAGGGAGTGGGAATGTTGTGGGAGGGGAATTGGGGGGCAGGGTGAGAGGAGAGGGAGAACATTCCGGACAGCAGGAACAGTATGACCAGAGGTGCTAAGACATGAAACAGTGCCAAGAAGGATTGAGAAGTGCACAAAATTTGGTGTTACTAGAGCACATTGTCAAGAGTCAAGCATTTCAGGAGATGAGGCAGGACAGGCCATAGGAGCCAAATGGAACAGACTTAGAGGCCTATGGCTTATATGTTTATATCTCTCTATAAGGCACTTAAAGAGGTAGGTCTATATAAACAATTTATAACAGGTAAATTCTGCATGTTGCTTCTAAACTTGGACTTGGGGCTTACCATATAGCATGTAATACATTCCTTCCAGTTGCTGTTTTTACCAGAATATGATGAAAACATTAGTAAGGTAATACATAATTGATACTTAACACTCTCACCTTTAATAACTTGAGTGTTTGAAGGATAGAAATGTGAAGTGTCATTGGTGAGTTTTAAGGCAGAGGATTCTGTATGAAGTTTGATAGCAGAGATGGGCTTTGACGGGATGGAGACATCCAATGAGAAGCCAAGAGGATCACTACAAATGTGTGGCCTTGAACCTTTCAGTACCTTCTTCATATATTTTCCACAGTAGAAAGCCAAGTGCTTTCTATTCACTTTTTCATTTTCCACAATTATGTGTATCATAATGTACATATACATTTTCATCAATATTTGATTTGTATTTCTTTGTTGGCATTACAATTAAGTTTTGGCTTCCTTCGCCTCTCCACTCCTTTGATTTGATATATCAATGTGTTATTCATAGCTTATACAATAACTGATGTTAATATTTAGCTCTAAAAAATTTTACATTTTTACTCCAAAAATATGTTTTCTAAGTTTGAGTGTTCTCCAGTAGATTTTAACTGTCTTTTTGTGGTGTTTCCTCTTCCTTGGAAAATAAGCATTAGGACCGCAAACACCCTAACCACAAGAGCTCAAAATTCCCAGAGAAGAATTAGATGTGAAAGAAACAACTCTATAACTTACTTGAACTTTAATTAGCCTGAAAGTGGGATGTCGGGGAGAGGTCTGCAAGGAGGCTAGGAAAACAGAGCGAAGCAGAATATCAGCATATTTCCACCACTGTGCAGGGGAGATCATACCCTTATTGTGGGGTCCATGCTTACTAAACAACTTTTTAATTATCACTCATGGATTTGCCTGTAGAAGTTGCCAGTCTACCGGTTCAAATATACAGACTTCTTGGCCCTTATATTTTTCCTTTTCTTTTGTTTTTCTTTCTTTCTTTTTTGTTTTTTGTTTTTTGTTTTTTTTTTCTTTTTGTGATGGAGTTTTGCTCTTGTTGCCCAGGCTGGAGTGCAATGGCATGATCTCCGCTCGCTGCAACCTCCGCCTCCTGGATTAAGCGGTTCTCCTCCCTCAGCCTCCTGAGTAGCTGGGATTACAGGCATGTGCCACCACACCCGGCTAATTTTGTTTTGTATTTTTAGTAGAGACGTGGTTTGTCCATGTCAGTCAGGCTGGTCTCAAACTCCTGACCTCTGGTGATCTGCCTTCCAAAGTGCTGGGATTACAGGCATCAGCCACCATGCCATGCTCTTTTTTTTTTTTTTTTTTCTGAGACAGGGTCTTGCTCTGTCGCCCAGGCTGGAGTATAGGGGCGCCATCTTGGCTCACTGCAACCTCTGCTTCCCAGCTCAAGCCTCAGCCTCTAGAGTAGTTAGGAACATAAATGTGAGCCACTATGCCTGGCGCATTTTTTTTTTTTTTTTTTTTTTTTTTTTTTGTATTTTTAGTGGAGATGGGGTTTCGCCGTGTTACCCAGGCTGTTCTCCAACTCCTGAGCTCAGAGCGATCCATCCACCTCGGCCTCCCAAAGTGCTAGGATTACAGGCATAAGCCACTGTGCCTGGCCCATTTTTTTTCTTAATTTAAATGAATTACTTCATTTCCAGTTACAAAGCAGCCTCTTAAGAATTCTGCTTCTCAGGTGAACAGACAACTCAAATGTCTGAACCAGGAGGGCTGAGCTGCCAACTCCTGGCTGTGTAACTCCTCCCAGATAATGCCCCTCCCTGAGGTCCTAGCTGGGCTTCCAAGACCCCTATTTCTTGGCTAGCTCCATCTTCTCTAATGTTTTGTAGAGTTTTTATGGAAATACATCAGACATACAGAGGAGTGCACAAAGCATGTAAGTACAGTTCAGTAAATTTCCTTACAGTGAATGCACCCAGGCAGGCTGCCTCCAGATGAAGAAATAGGACAGTACTGGCCCTCCAGAAGGGTGCCATGTGTTCCCACCCAGTCACTATTACTCCTCACGTTACCACTGTTCCGACCTTTGACACCATAGATAAATTCTTTTCCGTTCCTCTTTCACATTAATTAGCACCCGGTATTCAGAATGACCTAGAACATTAGGATCCCTCTGGCTGAGGGTGAGCCTTGGGCACCTCAACGAGGGTGTAATTGGTTCAGTTGTCCCCCGCTCCACCACCACCCCAAGAGATATTTAGAAGTCCTAATCCCTAGTACCTCAGACTGTGACCTTATTTGGAAATAGGGTCATGGGAGATGTCATTAGTTAAGATGAGGTCACACTGGAGTAGGGTGGGTCCCTAATGCAATATGATTAGTGTCCAGGTGAAGACAGAAACACAGGGAGAACGCCACGTGAAGACAGAATTGGAGTGATGCATCCACAAGCCCAGGAATGCCCAAGATTGGTGGCAGAGCCAAAGCTAGGAAGAGACAAAGAAAGATTCCTTTCTATAGTTTTCAGAGGGAGCATGACTCTGATAACACCTTGATTTCAGACTTCTAGCCTCCAGAACTGTGAGACAGTAAATATCTGGTGTTTTAAGCTACCCAGTATGCGGCACTTTGTCTCAGCAGGTCCTAGGCACTAATACAGAGGTTCTGTTGTGGGACTGGTGCTCTGATCCCTCTTCTCTGCATCCCCTGAGTACACTTGGTTCTTGGTCCTGAAGATGGCCCAACTGAGCAGTGCTACATCCTGTCCAAGCTGTGGCTCTCTAAACTGACTCACAAACTGCCTCTCTTGCTTCTGGTTACTCCCTGTCTGTGATGTGCCCCAGGGGCAAACAGAAGTTTCATTACGATTATATTGGTTTTTCTTCACTTCTTGACTCTGCTCTTGACTACACTTTGAGATTGAGCCAGTTTGCTTCCTGACATGCTCCAGGTTGAGGCTTGCAGACCTGCCCTCCTGCACCTTGCCTGGGTCTCTGCTAAAGTGTTCTTATTCATCCTCCCAGACCCAGATTAGGGCCACACCTCTGGTGTCCAGTTTTTCCCAGTTCCCCTGGCCACAAAAACATCTTTGATAGGAAAGAAAAAATCAGTTCACTTTATTTTTTAAATGAAATCCTGATTTTCCAAATAGTGTGGCATGTTGTAAATAAAGGCTTCATTATGCTGAACTTTGGCATATCGAAGATTCCTTCTTTGATAAAATAGAAATGCCCTCAGTTTAAAAAGCAGCCCAACAGTTAGAATTTGGTTAGTAATAGGGAAGTATGCAGAGCATACTAGCAAAAGATTGACTTTAAACTGCCTTACAACTTTTTGTTTGTTTGTTTGTTTGAGATTGTTCTGTTGCCCAGGCTGAAGTTTAGTGGCATGATCTTGGCTCCCTGGAGCCTCTGCCTCCCGGGTTCAAAGAATTCTCCCTGCCTCAGCCTCCCGAGTAGCTGGGATTACAGGTGCCTGCCACTACACTCGGCTAATTTTTCTATTTTTTGTAGAGATGGGGTTTTGCCACGTTGGCCAGGCTGATCTCCAACTCCTGACCTCAGGCGATCCTCCCTCCTTGGCCTCCAAAAGTACTGGGATTACAGGCATGAGCCACTGCGCCTGGCTCAGACTAAATAATCTTGAAGGACCCTTCCAAGTTTTTAAAATTGTGATGGATTCTTTAGTTAGTAATTAGTAATAGTGGATAGAAGATGGTAGAAACTCAGGAACTGTACTTTCTATACATTTAAGGAGAGAATAATACTGAGGCACAAATATATCATGATCCATAATTTCTTTAGGTTCAAAATTGTGTCTTATGGTGAAGACTTCTCTAGTAGGAGGCATTAAACAGCACGCCTTTGCTTTTCTCGTGATTTCTGAATGGGTTTGCTACTTAACACTTCAAGAGTGAAATGTATATAGAGATATATGAAAATAAGCACTTTCAGTTTCTTTGAAAATTGAAACATTTATGTACTTAAAAAAATTCTCTGTAATCTACAACTCAGCACATCAGTTGATTTTGTTTTTCTTTAATGCCTTTCAGTACAGTACATTCTCATTTAATGTCATTAATAGGTTTTTGGAAACTACAACCGTAAGCAAAACATTCTTGTTCAATGTTATTTTATTGTTGATGAAAAAAAAATTGGTTTTGGTATACCTTACTTTGCTCGAAGTCATAGTTTCCAAGAACTTATGAATAATAAGTGAGGATTAACTATAAGGTGTTACACATATATCTAACACATAAAATTAATCTTCATGTAGTAAACTTTTAAAAACTTTCTTTGGTAAAATCTATTTTTTATGTTACTATATGATTTTCATAATAACCAAGCGTAATTATTTCCCTGTTGAAGGACATTAGAATTCATAAATGGTCTCTGAAATAAAATATTTGCCATTTTTAAGGTATTTGTTTTCTAAGAATTTTTAAAAATAAGTATATTCTAACAGAGAATATAGTGGCAGAAAAACCCCACCTTCATCCTCTTAAGGTCCCAACTGGGTCCAATAATTAAATTGACATAAGTTAGATTAACAGGAGAAAAGCACGCACATTATTTTACAAGTTTTGTTTGTCATGGGAGCCCTCATAAAGAAGTAAAGATGCAAAGAAGCAGTTAGAGTCAGTTACAGGCATGGCTCATTTTATTGTCTTTCATAGATATTGTGCTTTTTACACATTGAAGGTTTGTGGCTACCGTTTGTCCAATAAGCCTATTGGTACCATTTTCTCAACAGTATATGCTCACTTCTTACCATTGTGTTACATCGTGGCAATCTTAATACTTCAAATTTTTTCATTGTTATTATATCTGTTATGGTGATCTGTGATCACTGATCTTTGATGTTACTGTTGTCATTGTTTTGGGACACCACAAACTACACCCCTATAAGACAGTCAACTTAATCTATAAATGTTTATGTGTTCTGAATGGACCACCGACCAGTTTTTTCCCTGTTTTTCTTCCTCCCCTTGGGCTTCCGTGTTCCCTGAGATACAACAACATTGAAATTAGTCCAATTAATAATCCTCCAATAGCCTCTAAGTGTTCAAGTGAAAGGAGTTGCACATCTCTCACTTTAAATCAAAAGCTAGAAATAATTATTAAGCTTAGTGAGGAAAGCATGTTGAAAGCCAATACAGACCAGAAACTATGCCTCTTGAGATAGTTAACCAAGTTGTGAATGCATAGGAAAAGTTCTTGAAGGAAATTACAAGTGCTACTCCAGTCAACACGCAAATGATAAAGTGAAAGCCTTGTTGCTGATATATAGAGAGTATTAGTGGTCTGAATAGAACATCAAACAAGCCACAGAATTTTCTTAAGCCAAAGCCTGATCCCAAACAGGCTCTCTTTTCCATGAAGACTAAGGGAACCTGCAGAAGAAAAGTTGGAAGTCATGAGGTTTAAGGAAATAAACTGTTTCCATAACACAGAAGTGCAAGGTGAAGCAGCAAGTGTTAAAGAAGGGGCTGCAACAAGTTATCCAGATCTAGCTAAGATAATTGATGAAAGTGGCTACACCAAACAATAGATTTTGATTGTAGACAAAACAGTCTTCTATAGAAGTGGAAGAAGATGCCTTCTAGGACTTTTATAGCTAGAGAGAAGTCAATGCCTGGCTTCAAAGCTTCAGAGGGCTGGCTGACCCTCTTGTTAGGGGCTAATGCAGCTGGTGACTTTTAAGTTGAAGCCAGTGCTCATTTACCATGCCGAAAATTCTACAACCCTTACAAATTATGCTAAATCAGCCAAGTGCGGTAGCTCACACCTGTGATCCCAGCATTTGGGAAGCCAAGGCAGAGGGATCACTTGAACACAGGCGTTCGAGACCAGCCTGGGAAACACAGGGAGACCCCCCCATCTATTAAAAAATAATTATCCTCAATCTACTCTGCCTGTGTGCTATAAAGGAACAGCATGGTTTACTGAATAGTTTAAGCCAGTTATTGAGACCTGCTGCTTAGAAGAAAAAGATTGTTTTCAAAATATTATTGCTCTACAGTGTTACCCAAGAGCTCTGGTGGCGTTGTATGAGGAGTTTAATGTTGTTTTCATGCCTGCTAAAACTACGTCTATTCTGCAGTCTATGAATCAAGGAATAATTTTAACATTCAAGTCTTATTATTTAAGAAATATAGTTTGTAAAGCATAGGTGCCATAGATAGTGACCCCTCTGATGCATGTGGGTAAATTCAAAGCCTTCTGGAAAGAATTCACCATTCTATATGTTATTAAGAACATTTGTGATTCATGGGAAGTCAAAATATCCGCTTTAACAGAAGTTCGGAAGAAGTCAATGACAACTCTCGTGGATGACTTTGAGGGCTTCCAGACTATAGTGGAGGAGGAAACTGCAGATGTGATGGGAATAGCAAGAGAACTAGAATTAGCAGTGGAGCCTGAAGAAGTGACTGAATTGTTACAAACTCATAATAAAACTTTAATGAATGAAGATTGCTTCTTATGCAGGAGCAAAGAAAGTGATTCCTTGAGATGAAATCAACTCCTAGTGAGAATGCTCTGAACTTTGTTGAAATGACAACAAAGGGTTAGGAATAGTAGATAAATTTAGTTGATAAAACAGTGGCAGGGTTTGAAAGGATTGACTGTAATTTTGAAAGTTCTACTGTGGCTGAAATGCTGTCAAAGAGCATTGCATGGTACAGAGAAATCTTTCGTAAAGGGAAATGACAGTTGACGTGGCAAACGTCATTGTTTTATTTTAAGACATTGTCACAGGCACCCCAACCTTTAGCAACCACCAGCCTGGTAAGTTAGCAGCCATAAGCACTGAGGCAAGATCATCCACCAGCAAAAAGATTGCAACTCAGTGAAGGCTCATATGATCAAGCATTAGCATTTTTAGCAGTAAAATATTTTAAAATTAAGATATGCACATTGTTTTTTAGACATAATGCTATTACTGCACACTTAATAGAGAGTGTTGTATAAACGTAACATATCCATTAGGAAACTGAAAAATTTGTAACTTGCTTTATTGTGATATTTGCTTTATTGCAGTGGTCTGGAACTGAACGTGCAATATCTCTTCGGCGTGTCTGAACTAATTTTTTATTTATTTATTTTGAGATGGAGTCTCGCTCTGTCGCTCAGGCTGGAGTGCAGTGGTGCGATCTCAGTTCACTGCAACCCCTGCCTCCCTCAAGTGATTCTCCTGCCTCAGCTTCCTGAGTAGCTGGGACTACAGGCGCCCGCCACCACGCCTGGCTGATTTTTTGTATTTTTAGTAGAGATGGGGTTTCAGCATGTTAGCCAGGATGGTCTCGATCTCCAGACCTCGTGATCTGCCCGCCTCAGCCTCCCAAAGTGCTGGGATTACAGGCATGAGCCACTGTGCCTGGCTTTGACTTATACAGTAGATTGAAGAAAGCATAATAGACTGTGAAAATGCAGCTAAATTGTGTGGGGAGGCTTAAAAGATAAGAGTTATTTCAACAAGATCTGTCGCAACATCTTGTCTTTGAAAATAAGGATGTTGCCGTTTTTTCTAGTATAGGGAAGGTATCTTCCGTGTGGGAATTTCATTTTCTGCTTCGAAGAAACAGCACAGGGTTAATGAGATATCCATGCACCTGCTATTTTCCAAGTGTCTTTAACTTAAATAGGCAAAATACCGGAATATTAATACCATAATAATAGACTTGAAATACCCCGTAAACCATGCTGGCCTTTTATAGCACACAGGCAGAGTCGATTTAGCATAATTGTTTTTAACCTCTTAAAGAGCATGCATTGTGTGTGTGTGTGTATGTGTGTGTGTGTTAGTCTTGTGTAAAAATAGCTGTAGCAAGAGAGGTTTGAGATTTTTTTTCATTTTTTTTAAAGAAAGTAGCCCACGGCACATTTTTAAACTAGTTGTTCTAATACTTCACCCACACTTCTTTTTCCCTCACTTTCTTCTAGATATTTTTATTCCTCTTGATCTCCTCCTCATTCTCCTCTCTCCCTCTGTCCCTTCCTCTTCTAATGATTTTCAGAGAAATAGCTGCTTCTCTCACCTCACCTCTGCATTTCAAAAGAAAGCTGTGTGTATGTGTGGAGAGAAGCTGGAAAATAAGGCAGATGCTTCTTTCATTACCAGGTTACTTGGGATTAATTGAGCTGGGTATGTTATTATTTTTAAGGAGACTGAGCTGGGTCCTTTGGAAAGCCAGTTCTGAAAGGCAGACAGTAATGTAATATGTACTGTTGGATTTTTTGTTTTGTTTTTGGTGTTTGGTAATTTCATCATCCTGTAAAGCATTTTTAAGGAGATCAGAAGTGAGTTTACTAAAATGGCATTTTCCTTAAATTTTTAAAAATGACTTTACATTTTTCTGGGGCAGCTAAGCCATTCTTAGAAACATACTATCTTTATGTTTTATTTCAGCATTTGCAAGTGAGGAAGCAGCACAACCCCGGGTCTTAGATAATTTCTAACAGAGAGGCCCCAGCAATTCAGCAGGCAGCGTCCTGAGTCTTTGGCAGCGTGGTCCCTCTTTAGCAAATTCTCCACCTTTGCGAACAGAGGGTCTTTAGGACACAGATTCTTAAAAGTGCAGGTAAGCAAAGGCAACACCACCATTGTCTCAAATTCCTTAAATGTAAACTTGAGCACTAGTAATGTTCTTATACAATGTTTCTCTTGTGGGTGATGTTAAAATCCCCTCTTCTATGAAGACAGGTGCCTGCTATTTTTTCTCGTACTGGTTTTGCAGGCTGGGGGCCTATAAAACTGCGAATGTAACCCATGACTCTTCGGCATGTCCCACGGTTGAGCTTTGAGAGTCTTAAATATTATTTCTATTCTCAGTTGAATGGGCCTTCTTTGGGACTCTTCTTAGCTGATACTTAGGAGTAAGAAAACTCTTAAAATTAGAACATTATATGTATCACAAATATTATAGAAATTCTGCTGTTAACCAGCTTTATAACCTTGGGCAAGAGGCTTTCCCTCTTTGGGCCTCGTTTTCTCATTACAATTAGTTTTAGTTCTCTCTCTGTCTTTAAGTGCAACAATTAATGATAGTTTCATTAAAGTACCTTTTAATGTTTTAGGCTGAGTTTTTGTACTGTTTTGGAACCCTTTGCACAGATTTCAGACATCAGTGTATAACATTATTCTGAAGAAAGATCTAGAGTTCAAATGTCCGCCAGGAATGAGCTACATGTTTTACCCATGAATATATGCAGGCGCTCAATGATTTATTAAAGTTCGTCAGAGAATGATTATTCTAGCAAATTTGTTTGGAGATCGTTTTGGGAAAGACACTTATTGACGGATAACATTATGCTTTAGTAGTGCCGGCCAATATGGACACTCACAATGGTCTTGTGATTTAGTCCTAGGAAACCTCTTAAGCTCTTGCTTGTTCCCACTGAGATTGCTCATGAGGGTTTCAAAGTCCTTCCCCAGCATGGTCCTGAGCCACTGGACTTGCAGAACTCTTGAGGACCTGAATCAAGGCTGGAGGTAGGGCTGGGTCCTTAGGTTTTACTGCCGGCAACATCTCAATTTAGTGGGATCTGGACTGTAATCATGTTGGTGATTTGTAAAGCTGTTTTTCCTGTCATTCTTTACAATTTCTAGCATCAAAAAGATGGAAGTATTTTGAGAGTCTTTATGATGCTCCTGGACTCTAGTATGTGCTTGGGTTCAAGTCTCAGCACTGTCACTTACTACTTGGGTATCCCGGGAGAAGTTATAACTTCTGTGTGCTTTAGTGTCTTTATCTGTATGATAGGGATGACGATAAAGCCTTTCATAAAGTTTGGTTTTGAGGATTAAAATAAGTCTATGTCTGAAGCATTTAGAACAGTTACATAAGTGTTTAGTTAATTTTAAATTTTTTATTTTTTTTTTCCCGAGGTGGAGTCTTGTTCTGTTGCCCAGGCTGGAGTGCAGTGGTGCGACTGTGGCTCACTGCAACCTCTGCCACTGGGTTCAAGCGATTCTCCTGCCTCAGCTTCCCAAGTACGTGGGATTACAGGTGCGCACCACCATGTCCACCTAATTTTTGTGGTTTTTAGTAGAGACGGGGTTTCACTATATGTTGGCCAGGCTGGTCTCGAACTCCTGACCTCAAGTGATCCACCTGCCTTGGCCTCCCAAAGTGCTGGGATTACAGGTGTGAGGCACTGTGCCCAACCCTAATTTTCACTGTTTTTATGGCAACTGTTGCACAGTGTTTATTCTTCTATCCTTAATCTCTGCCTAGGGTGAGAACAATTCCAGTCTTTATCCTTACCTTGTTAAACATTGCTTAAGTCGCCATGGTATTTACTTCAACACCTAGGACACGATATCTGAATCCTTCTCAACATTGTAATGGATCCAAATAGAATGAAACCTATTTCATGAAACCTATTTGCCAACTCAGATTATTTGTAGAGTTCTTGATTTTTATTTTTTTGCTTCAAAACCTAAATTTGAAATGCCTTTTACAAATCTGAGTTTTTTGTTTGTTTTTACTAAATTTCAGAGCAGCTTTATTACGAAAAGCATAAAAAAGATACAGTTTCTATAGCCAGAAATAGGGTCTAATTCTAAGATGAGTTTTGCCGATGAATTAATACTATTTTGAATGCCTTTCACTTCATATTCAAGAGCAGATGAGTAAAGCTTCCTGTCACAGATACTTTAAGATGTTAAAATGATTGTGCAGCAATAATAGCACAGTAATGGAAACTTAATTTTT